>NC_132896.1:35833938-35983186 GCF_030463535.1 Salminus brasiliensis
TACTAATATATCTATTCTAGTGTATAGGAGTGTTTATTGAGGGGTTTATGGACTAATATCTCCTATTCTAGCGTATAGGAGTGTTTATGAGGTGTGTTCATGGACCTAATATCTCCTATTCTAGTGTATAGGAGTGTTTTTTGAGGGTGTGTATGGACTAATATCTCCTATTCTAGTGTATAGGAGTGTTTATTGAGGTGTGTATGGACTAATATCTCCTATTCTAGTGTATAGGAGTGTTTATTGAGGTGTGTATGGACTATTATCTCCTATTCTAGTGTATAGGAGTGTTTATTGAGGGTGTGTATGGACTAATATCTCCTATTCTAGTGTATAGGAGTGTTTATTGAGGTGTTTATGGACTAATATCTCCTATTCTAGTGTATATGAGGTGTTATTGAGGTGTTTATGGACTAATATCTCCTATTCTAGTGTATAGGAGTGTTTATCGAGGTGTTTATAGGCTAATATCTCCTATTCTAGTGTATAGGGAGTGTTTATTGAGGTGTTATAGACTAATATCTCCTATTCTAGTGTATAGGAGTGTTTATTGAGGTGTGTATGGACTAATTATCTCCTATTCTAGTGTATAGGAGTGTTTATTGAGGTGTTTTATGACTAATATCTCCTATTCTAGTGTATAGGAGTGTTTATTGAGGTGTGTATGGACTAATATCTCCTATTCTAGTGTATAGGAGTGTTTATTGAGATGTTTATGGACTAACTCCTATTCTAGTAGATTCAAGTGCTTGTTGAGTATTAGCTGCAGTTGCGCTGACTCTGTGATAGAATGATAGTACCTGATGTTCCTGTTCCAAACGGAGGGATATAAAAAAAGTGGGGTAAGGGGTGAAGGAGGGGTAGGCACAAATTGATTTTCCCCTGAACTGTCGCTTTAAGTGCATGTAAGTGAGTAAATTAGGTAGGAAGTGAATCTCTGGCTGTGTGTGATGGTAGGGCTCTAACCCCGGCCGGATGGACCTCTCAGCTTGTGGACAAATTGCAGGGGAAAGAGAAAGTTACAGGCCCCATTGAACTTTAGTATTGCTTTTATTCCTCCGTCATGTTCCTGCAGAGATGAAATGGGATCCATTTTTTTTCTCCTTTTTCTTCTTCTCTCATGGCTGTCTGGCCAACACGCACTCGTGGATAAATGCCTCGACTTCACTCTCTCGCTCCTCTCTCCCTCGTTCTCGCAGCGGGCTTCAAAGCCAAGGTGACACATCCCAATTGTTTTCGCGAAGGTCACTGCTTTTATGTCTGACCAACTTTTGTTGTGGGTGACACACACAACACTGCGCCCGGGTGTCCACGGTGGCAGCCGTCGTGTACATTTCATTTCACATCACACCTTGTGTTTTCTTCTGTGAGACACTGACATCGAGTTCCGTCCACCAAACAGAGCAGCATTGTGTGCTTGGAAAGGTGTGGATTGGACCAGAGGGGAAAAAGAGAAGCATGTCATTGAGGAGATATCATCATTCAGACATTACTAACTGTGTTTAATAGCAATTTCAGTTCTCAAAGGCAGAGTTACATCGCCACTATGGTCACCAGCTGCCCTTTACACTGTGTGCAGACCAGTTAATCCGTAAAAAAAAACATTACTTTATTTATCTATCCTAAACTAAAGGGCGTTTTCACACCTGCACTGTTTAGCCTAGTTAAATCGGACCCTGGTTAGTTTTTTACCCCTATTTCCTTTTGTTTGGGGAGGGTGTGAATACAGTAATTGCAAATAGCAGGACAAAAAACACCTGCATCGAGATCCTTTAGAGGAGGTGGTCTCGATATGGTCCCACATGAACTCTGGACCAATGTGCTTGTGGTGAAGAACGTTCTCTGACCTTGATCCGACCCAACTATCAGGTTTGAGCTAAAGAGCTCCCACAGCCAGGGGTAACCTAGTTAACCACAGCTATGAACTCTGTTCATGTTCAACTGCACAGAATTCTGCACTAGTCCAGAACACAGCTCCGCCCCCAACAGGTCTAACCATTTAGCTGAGCGATTTTGGGCATGCTTGGCTTTTTCCCTGTGTGAAAGTTAACCAAACCAAGAGGAAAGCGCTCAGAGTTTACAAACCCGTCAACTGATTTAGACCAGTGTGAACACACTCTAAGAGAAAAGACTTAGTTAAAAAAAGTTAGTATTTTGACAATGTCAGGTTTTGGTCCAACAGCATTGATACACCGCTTACCCACAACATTAATACTCCTGCCAGGGTGAAGTGATAAAAACATTATCTCAAAAAGACTCAAAAAGTTAAATTTCCTAAGAGCACCAGGAAGAACCACTGAGAGAAAGCAAGACGTAAAAGAATCATCCCAGAAGCACGAGGAAGAACCACTGAGAAGAACCAAGAACCAAGGAGATCCTTCCTATAAGCACGAAGAAGAACCACTGAGACTATGGACTCAAAACCTGTCCAAGACCAACATTCAGTGATGCTAAGTTCAGGAGTCAGCTTCCTTATTTTTTGAGTAGCACATCTTACTCTTCTCAGCAGTGAGCTCAGGGCTTATATTTTACTGAAGAGTTTTACTAAATCAGGCTTCTTCATAACAGCCTGAGAAGGAACCACTAAGAAGAACAAGCATCAGAAGGAGATAGTCCATAGGTGCATAAAGATTTTCTTCAGAATCAGACATTATGTTCGTAATCTGACGTATTCCAGAGTTCAGAAATCCTGCACTCACAAACAGATCCATTCCAGATGTTGTTCCACCTCCTTAGGCTTCCACTGATTCTCCACCATTCTTAACTGATGGTTGGAGACATGGTTTGAGGTGTTTTTTAAGACATGCTACTGACCAAGTTTTCAAATTGAGAATGTGGAAAGCCTCCTGAGTTTTCACTTTGACTGTCCTCTTCTGTGTGCTGAGAGCTGTAGGTTTACCGAGCAGGAAAAGGAAAAGAGTCTCTCCATTAATTCAGTGCTAAAAGTTGTAGATTTATGTTGCTAAACATAAAAACACGTAATGATGTGAGTTTGTTGCCCTGTAAATAAACATGTTTAATAACACCACGCTTAATGAGCGGTGTTTTTACACGCAGAGACCAGCCATAAACTGCAGCTTTGACTTCAAAAAAAAAAAACGTGCCAAGTGATGAATATGAAATTAGACACCAGGCAGTTTTTTTCTTTTTTTGCCTAATCAATATAACTAATGAGACGGCAACATAAACAAACAAATTGCTAAGAAGCTGTCGCTGAAATTATGGACCGCACTTTCCACACTTCCTCCACAAGCTTGCAATTAAAGCCGGCTTTTGGCTCTCTCCCCCTTTCCCACCCGGCTGCCAATCTTCCCTCCCCCCCGCGGCGTTCCTGCTCCGGCCTCCTGCCGATTCTGCCATCGCACGCGCGTGTGTCCAGTTTCGGTCCTGCGTTCATGACGCTCTGCTTTCCCATTAGTGATCAGCGGGGCAGCCACAGTCCTGGGCCACGGTGCCAGCTCTGTCCTCGTTAGCCTCCTCATTAACGAGCAGCGGGGTCCCCTAATTAAACTGCTCAGGAGCTGGTTACGTGCCCTCCTTCCATTTTCCCTGGAGCAACACCGGAGTAGATTGATTTTAGTCCTCTCTCCATATATTTTGTTTTTGTTCCTCCCTTCATTCACACTCGGTCTTGGCGGGAGTGGTGTGTGTGAAAGGCTGTGTGAGAGGCAGCTAAAGGGCTGTGGGGCATATGTGACAAAAAGGCTGGGTCTATAATTTGCACTGTACCTTCAGTGTGAAAGGTGTAGTGCACAAGGGCTTTTCTTGCTAAAAGTGGTTTAAGGGTTCAATCAGGGATCACATGCCACATAGACATATATATATATATATATATATATATATATATATATATATATATATATATATATATACTGTATATAATGTATATTTGTATATATACACAGTGGTTGGCTGTATATACGGGTGGTGGGCTGGATTGGCCTATGATGCAGATAACTGGAAGGTTATATATGTTATATACAGTATGTTCATCTGCAGAGCTGTACTATACGATTACTACATTCACAACTGGATGGCTGGCTGTATGTACGACTGGTGGTCTGTGTTATATACAATGAATACATCTGTAGAGTCATGTTATAGATTGCTATGTGAATGACTGGATGGCTGGCTGTATGTGTTATGTACAGTATAACAAACAGCTGTACTATAGATTACTGTTTACACAGCTGGGTGGCTGGCTTTATGTATGACTATGTGGGCTGTGGTGGGCCTTCTATATCATATATATATATATATATATATATATATATATATATATATATATATATATAGATGGCTGGTGGGCTGGATTTCCTTATGGCCTATGTTATAGACAAATGAAAGGCTGTGTCATATACAGTATGTACATCAGCAGAGTTGTGTTATAAATTGCTGTGTGAATGGCTGGATGGCTGGCTGTATGTTTTGACTGGTGGGCTATTTTGTATACATGAGTGTATGGCTGGCTGGATGTATAACTGTTGGGATGTTTTATACAGTATATACATCTGCAGAGGTGTGTTATAGATTCCTGCGTGCACAGCTAAATGGCTGGCTTTATGTATGTCTGGTGGGCTGTATTAGCTTATGACCTGTGCTAAAGAAATATGAATGGCTATGTTATATACAGTGTATACAGTAAATCTGTGTACACAGCTGGAAGGCAGGCTATATGTATGCCTGGCGAGCTGTGTTGGCCTATGTATGCTATAGATAATTGGAAGGCTGGGTTATATATGACTGAAGGATGGGTTGTTTATGAATGTGCTGTAGATGCCTTGAGAGTTTTGCCAAAGATGGCTGGAGGGCTGTGTAATAGATGGCTGTGTGTTTGAGGCTGTTTGTGATCTGTAGGAGAAGCGTGCTCATGCTCATTTATTTTCTACCCACGAGCGTGAAGTCAAGTAGGAGGGTCTATTCCGAAGCTGTGAGGATGTCACCAATTTGTTTTTCAGTGTCCTCGCTCAAGGTTGGTAGGTGTACTGTGTACAGCGCTAACGAAGGTGAAGCAGACAACAGCTCTATCTCCGTTCTTATCCTAATGTGTGGATGTCCTCTGATCTGTCCAGTCTAGTCTATGCCTTAGAAGTCACAGTTGTTGCCAGTGATAACACTCACATGTTGTAATCGCTTGAAATTCTGACTCTGAAACTTTCAGCAGCTCGTTTATTACCATGTGTATTTTCTATTTTAAAAATCTTCAGTTTTTGTTTGTGGAAACTATATTTTGCATTTCACCACATTTGTTGTCTTTTGTTTACACTGAATCAAGATCAGAACAGGGACAGAGAAGCAGGCTTGCACCTGTAAATATTAAAATATATAAAAATAGTTTAAAAGTGGGAGGTGTATTACATAACTCAGTCCTGCAACTGCAAATAACTACTCAATTCCACGATTCGAACAAAAGTAAAGTCTATTATCAACAGTGATGAAGAAAACATGCTGTAATTTATTCAATTTAAATTCTGTAAAAAGTGTAACAATTAAATCACAATTCTCAATTGCACATTTATTAACACAATAGCAAAACTATTCATTTTGTGAGAAGTTATCATTAGTATTATTTGATGGGAAAAAAAGTAAGAAAAGATGTAAGGTACAGACTTAAACCTGCTATTATGTAACTTTTAGTTGGGGAGTTGGGGATGAGGTGGGGTGGTGATCACCCAACTTCACTAATGCTCTTTTGGCTGAATGCAATCAAATACTCACTCAGAATTAGGTAGAAAGCCTCCTTCCCTAACAGTAGAGACAGTTACTGCAACAGGATAAACTCTTTATTAAAACCTTTAGTTTTGGAAAACACAATGAATGGGTAGGTGTCCCAATACTTTTGTTCTTTACATAATCATGAAATTACCATTATGATGCAATTTAAACCACAACACCAGCAGTAACTCGAGAGGGCAGTGCTGGCTGCTGGTCAGTGAGGGATAAGCAGATGCTGACACTGTAAGCGGTGGATGGACGGCGAAGGGGTGCGCGCTAAGCACAGCCGGGTCACCTCCGGAGGAGCCGAGGCCGAAGCGTTAGCGCTCGTTTGTCTCGGCGAAGCAGAGGCCATGCGTCTCGCTCTGACTAACAGGTGAACAGTGCCATGTATTACAGCCCGGTGTATTCCCCCCGGGCAGGTTGGGTGCTGCCTCAGCCAGGTGCACGGGTCAGAATAAACACTTCAGTGATGGAAAGTGCAGCGGCAAGGACGGCGCAACAGCATGCCAGAGTTATTAATACCCTGACCTGCACCAGCCTGAGCGCTGAACCTGCATAAAATCCAGTCCACTGACTGCAGAGCAGCAGATAAAAGAGAATACGGGAGCATTACACACACATAGAAGCGTTATCGACAGATATCAGGAACGCCGTGAGGTTCGAGGTGGAAAGCCGAGCGCAGATTTAAACTCTGGAGTCGGATAATCTGTAAATGTCAATGCAAAGCGACGCCTTTCACACCTCTCCACTCCTGAGCTGGATCCCCACACTGCCGTCTGATGGGCTGGCTGTTGTATTGCGCAGCATCTTGACGCTTTTCTTTACAGTACAGAGGTGGCGTAAGTTTTCAATATCGCTCCAATAAGCCACTGGCTGCGCATCTGAGCACCTGTGTAGGTTATTTCATCTCCAACGCGCTGAAAGCACTAAGCCTTGTTCCCTCAGCGCTAATCCCTAGCAGAAAACAGCTTCTGGGGATTAACATCAAGGGGGTAGAGTCGTGCCTGTTGGCGGAGGTGCATATACTCCCTCTCTCTCTCTCTCTCTCTCTCTCTTCAGTTCAGTTCAGTTCAGTTGAGTTCAGGTTGGCTTTATTGGTATGGCTGTCTCTCTCGACAACAGTGTTGCAGTAGTACACAAACATTCAATCTGAGCGATATATCAAAGACAAAATGAACAATAATCAACGACTGATAAACAAATCATATCAGACAAATAAAGATTCATTAAACATCTGAAAATAAGGTAATGGCTCATTTATTTCATGATTATTTAAATATTTAAATAACTAAATAAATGAAATAATCTAGTTCTTATTCTCTCTGTTTCTCTCTCTCAGTTTTTCACGTTCAAAGAGAGACAGAGAGAAATGCAAGGAAGAAAGAGGAAGATGGAAAAGAGTGATTAGAAAGAACAGATGAAAAAAAGAGAGAGAACAAGAAAGGGCGATCAAAACAAAAAGGAAATGAAAAGGAAATGTAAAGTCATGTAAAAGGAAGAGAGAGAGAGAGAGAGAGAGAGAGAGAGAAAGGAGGACAGATACAGTGTGTGTTTCGGGCAGTATGTGTTTTTTGGCATTGTTTTCCAAAGGCCTCACTGCTGTCCCAGTATCTTCCTCTACGCACACACACACACACACACACACACACACACACACACTTATAGAGCAGTATGAAGCTTAACTCTTTTTGCGCTCCGGTTTCTTTCTTCCTTACCTTGGCGAGCAGCTCCTCCACAGCTCCGCCTTTGATTTCCCTTCTTTCTTTATTCCCTTGTTTTCGCCTCTTTTTTGTCTTTGGGAAAGACAGTGGACCGGGCCGGGAAAGATGAAAGCCCGGCATTGGCTGGCAGGGATCAAAATGTGTCTTTTCCCAGCGCTCCGAAACATGATGGAGCATCACTCGGCTGCTCCCGGAAGTGGCATAAATAGCCGGGATGAAAGAAAGCTTTGTCTGCTTGATGTTAGCAATTCCATTAGGCAATCAGCGGCACTGCAGCGCTCATTTGCTATGCGCCTCTGCTTTGCAGGAAAACGCCTCATATTCCCAGCCGCCTCGTAACAGCGATCAATCCGACCGGAACACGAAGTGCCCGAAAGCTAGAGCTCTGATCCAGCACCTGCAGCTATACCACAGCATTCTGGGAATTTGCCCTCTTTACCGCTGTGTACCTGTAACGAACTCACCTGAATCTCTCCTTCTTTCGCTCCCTCTGCTTTTGTTTCCCCGAGAACTGAAGTTGTTCAATCGAGGTGTAATTGTGCTTACACCGGCGAATCTGACTCACGCTGAAAAGCGGTTAGCTCCACACTCTTCCTGGGATGTCAAGTGGAGATCAGAGGGGAGGAAAACTTGCAGTAAAGGCTTTAATAGCTCAACTGTGGTGGTGAATCAGATTCCATAATACAGAATCAAACACAGCAGTGAGGGAAACGTTACGAAGCAAACAACTCGTATCTCCACAACAACAGCTTTACAGGAGGAGGAAAAAACCTTCTTGACATTCAATGGATCCATTCCAGATCATTTTAGAGCATTTCTATTGGTCCATTCATCATTAGGTTCTGATATAGTATAAAGAACTACTGCCAGATTCACATTATGGAGAAAAAATGAACAGCAAAAATCCACAGACATGGTTTTCTCCACAACACTGACGATACAGTTCCTCAAAATCAGCAGCTTCATTTACATCAACTCATTTGTAATAAATCACTTTGAATATATTTATGTCAGACTGTAACAATATATATGCATAATTTAGATTCCAGTATGAATCTAAAGAGCAATTGTACTAATCCCAGAGTAATTTCAATTCAGTATGAATCTGGAGTTTATTGTTTTTTATAGTTTGACAATTACAAGTGGGATGATAATCCAGTATGAATCTACAGTGTGTGTAGTTTTTACAGTCTGATTGTAATAATTTCAAGGTGATATTAACCCAGTATGAATCTGCAGTGTTTATAGTTTCATTCAGGATTTTAATCCAGTATGAATCTATTATGTGTGTAGCTTGTACAGTCTGACTGCAATACTTCCAGGCATATTAACCCAGTATGAATCTGCAGTGTGTAGAATTGAGTATGAATGTTTACAGTCTGATTGTACCAATTCTAGAGTGATTTTTATCCAGTATGAATCTGCAGTGTGTAGTTTTCATTGTTTGACAGTTATATGTGGGATTTTAATCCAGTATGAATCTATTATGTGTGTAGCTTGTACAGTCTGACTGTAATACTTCCAGGCATATTAACCCAGTATGAATCTGCAGTGTGTAGTTTTTACAGTCTGATTGTACTAATCCCAGAGTGATTTTAATCCAGTATGAATCTATTGTCTTTAAAGTTTTTGCACTGTAACAATAACAGCATTGTTATTATTAATGTAAGTACTTTGTTGTTTCACCTTGACATGATTGCCCATGCTTTGAGCTTTTGCTCTGTGGAAATTTGGAAATATGTACGAATTAAAATTACAATCAAATCCCACACTTTCCTTTCCTCAGCTCCTCTGGCTGAAGTGAGGCTCTCTGTCAGACAGATGGGTCTTCCTGAACAAGCTTCGGTGTGCTCCTCCGACGGGGGGAAAATCCTGTCCGTTTGGTTCCACTGTCCATGCTTGACACACATATGGCTGCTGTCTTCCTCGGGGACTCGTGTGTGTGGGCGTAAACACATCCCGAGCAGCAGGGGCCCGAATGCAGGTCAGCATCAGCAGTTTTTTTGCTGCTTATGCCACATCAGTGGCTAATCAGTAGATTTCACTCCCTCTCTCCCCCTCTCTGACCCCCCTCTCCCCATCTCGCTCGCTCTCTCACTCTCTCTCTCTCTCTTTCCCCCATTTGTTCCGTACAGATTCTGCAACTTCTCCACTGCCCCTGGATCCAAACACACGCTGGCGCAACCCTGCTGTAACATCCGAGTGTGTGTCAGGCGTTCTGTTACTTTGATGAATGCGACCGTGCTCGTGACCGTGTTTTGTTTCAGCGCGTTCATAATTTATTGCTTACACAGACATCCTTAAAAAATTCCTGCGTGACTTATGGCTTTCGCCTAATTCACTGCAACTAGGTATCCCAATACCATAACATCAGCATGTTTCCGGCTGTTCAAGGGCAAAGCATGGCGGGACGGAGAACGAGGGAAGGACGAGGAAGGGCGCGGCGAGGAAAGAGAGATTCATTAGCGGAAGTTTACAGATTAGACTTTAACCAAAGCTGGAGATTGCTTCTTTGTTCTTTTCCGTGATGCTCGGCTACGTTTCAGTCCGCTGAACTCACTCCGGCTTCAAAAAGTTTGCAGTTGCCGCTAGCCAGCTTCGGAAATTGCACTCTCGCTCGCCTTATTAAAACGCCCTGAAACTGGAGGTTAGCTGTAGGTTGTAAAGCACAGCAATAATAATGCTGCAATTATTCTTTAATTCTCCGAAAGGGCAGCAGATGTAGGATTAGAGTGCATTTTTTATTCCACCATCACAAAAGTGTCATTTTTCTTAGCAGCACGCTGTAATTAGCTCCTTTAATAATCACAATAATAATAGTAGGTGCTGTTGAAATTGCCGTAATTAACGTTTCAAAACATAATGGTTAGAAGTAAGTTTATCGCTCGGCCCCCTTCCTCTTGCGTTTGACGGATCACCGCTGATGTGTTCCCACCTGTGTATCGAGGTCACGTCGCATAAAGCAGTCCTTTTGGGCCCTTTCTCTCCCCCTGCGCTGCGGAAAACGAGCTCTCAACCTTTAAAACTGCAGACGTATCGGAGCCGTGGAAGTGAGAGGGGCTTGGTGGAGGTTGGAGGGTGAAGTTAGAGTGTGTGTGTGTGTGTGTGGCTTTATTTAGCAGGTGGAGTTTTACTCTCAGTCATCATATCGCCCCTGCAGAGAACAGCTGACGCGGCGGAAATGCTAGCAAGACCCAAATAAGCTCAATCAACAGCTGCAATAATATTTCACCTCCCTCGGCGCTTGTTTTGTTTTTTGCTCTGGAACCCGGTACTCCAGGACAGGAGCACCATCTACACCTCCAGCCACTTCTCCAAGAGAGTTTAAAGTGATACGCTGACGCTCTGAGACAAAACCACGTCCTCTCGGTCAAAATGAGGCGCTATGTTGAGTTAGTATGGTTTAGTGTGCACCGGCTGGTGAACAGAACTACTAATCACCTCCTCCTCAACGAGGTCCTCGTTTCTTCTGAGACCGCCCTCTGTCTGCGAGCGGTTCGAATCGCCACCTTATCTGTTCTGAGAACTCACCCTGACTGGGTTTGAGTCTCATCGAGACCTCATCTGGTATGAAACGTCCCTGTGACTGTGATTGATTCTTGTCTTTTGAGACTTCCCCTTGACTGTGATTGGTCCTAATCACCACCTCTTTTGACCTGAGACTTCTTCATGAATGAGGTCTAGTCATTTCTTCTGAGATCTACTTGTGACTCATTGGTCCTTGTCTCTTTTGACACCTCCCCCTGACTGGGATTGGTCTAAATTGCCACCATGAGGCTGTGAATGGTTCCTGTCTTATTTGATGCCTCCCCCTGACTGGGATTGGTCTCTTCTCCTGAGACTCTCTTTGACTCTGATTGGTCGCAATCACTACTCTGTTTGTACTGAAACCACTCCTCGACCACAACTGGTGGAAACCTTTATTTTAAGACTTCCCTCAGACTTCTTCTGAGACCTCCCCTTCAGTACGATTGGTCCTCAGTTGCCACGACTGCGAATGTTCGTAATCACAAGCTTGTTCGATCTAAGAACTCCCCCTGACAGGGTGGTCTTATTCACTACATTGTTTGTTCAGAGATCTACCCCTGACTGTGATTGGTCCACATGCCACATTGTTGCATGCATCGCTACATGGTGCCTCCTACAGTGCTGAGTGAGAAAGACGTACGCTGAGATCTTTGTGAGTAAACGTACGACTGCGTGTTTGGCAGCAGTTTGTTTGGTTCTTCAGTCATTAGAAGTTCGGTGCCAGCTATCATTTGGCATAAAATCCACTGGCACATTGAACTCCCCTTACGCCAAACGTAGTCGATTAGCCAAGATGTTTGGTGGAGGCTTTTTGTTTTGTTTTACACTGCAGTTACTAGCCTAATGTACACAACCAGTCAAAAGTTTGGAATCATTTTCATATAAATATTTTTTGCTATTTTATTTACTGACGCAACGCAGGTTTAACTAGGATGTGTTTCACCACTGCCCTCTACTGGTGTTTTTACACTTTTATTCACATTTATTCTATATAGTTTGTCTTCTTTCATTATTGCCATTATTATGCTTAATAAATATGATGTGGTGCATGTAGAATTATGGTCAGTTTTTGTCCAGATTTTATCTGTAAAATGAAATTATTGTGTCTAAAACTAACACAAGGTACTTTAACCAGACCTGTGTCCCACCGGCGGGCTGAAAGTGTTATTACACACTTCTATTACCAAACAATAGCCCCACCAGTTTGTACGGAAGCCCCTGTAGTTACTGAGTAGTACACCTTAGTGTGTAATAAGTGTTATAGGGTTAAATGATGTATGCAATATTTCATAGCAAGAAGTTATTCAAAAACAAAGATAATGTAATTTATGTCAAAGTATCCCCACACATATGAGGCTTTACTACCAAACATACTGAATGGATATTTTTTCTTGAAAGAAATAAAATAGTCCTGCACTTTATCTTTATAGATCAACTTCACTATTTATGCACTATAGGCTAATACCCTTGACTCTAGAGGTAATGCTGGAAGAGCAGGTGTCTACAAACTTTTAGACATATCTAGGGATATCTAGACAGAAAAGCCTAGTCCTGGGCTGTTTCCTTAATGGAAAGTAAAATATAGTCTAGGACATACAATTAGTCTAGACTAATTGGTCTAGATTAGTCCAGCCTAATATATATATATATATATATATATATATATATATATATATATATAGATTAAAATATTTAACTTTGATACCAATGTTATGAACAATAATATAGCTAAGAGATAACACATTAGCATCATGCAAACACCCATTCTTTCTTTAATACGCTTCTCTGACACTGTGGACATGTAATCCCTGTGGAGCGCATTAGGGTGGAGGAGAATCAGTCCTACATGACAGACTCTCTGTTATCTATATGATGTATGTTATCTGTATGATGATTGAGGCCTGCAGTTAGCACCATGCTAATGGATGTGATATACGCTTCCATTGCTTGTTAGCTACATTATCCTGGTAGCTCCAGTGTAAAACTACAGACGCAGAACCTCAGACACTGAACAGGCTTGTCTGATGGACTGAGGGTTGGTGGTGAGAGGGAGGCTGGGTAAGCGAGGTTGTTTACTGACTGCAATACCAGGAATCATGGGTAAGCGGTCAGAGGAAGCAGGACGAGTTGTTCTCCACATGGAGTCACAAAAACAACCCTGTTAGGACAAACTGAAAAAGGAAAAAGCCCTGACCGTGCAAAGAAGCTTACCTCGTTAATCACCAGTCTAAAAACAGAGGAACTAGAGGGAGGCACATGTGGCACAGCGACGGCGAGGGAGGGAGGGATTCATCAGTTTCACACACACACACACACACACACACACACACACACACAAGAACACACACACCCCAGTGTTGCCAGTGGTGACTTTGAACTGGAAACACCAGGACAGGAGTGGAGAGAGAGAGAGAGAGAGAGAGAGAGAGAGAGAGAGATAAACAATATACCATAATGAGCGAGCAAGTGTTAGAAAAAGACAGATAAAGGTAAAGTGAGAGAGAGAGAGAGAGAGAGAGAGAAGAGAGGGTAAGAGAGGATAAAGTGAAACAAAATAACTAAATAAATCAATAATAATAAAAATAAACAAAATAGGGAGAGAGTAGAAAGAAAGGTAGACCTAGAGAGCGAGAGAGAGAGAGCAAGAGAGAGCGAGAGAGAGAGAGCGAGAGAGAGAGAGTAGCGAGAGTAGGGAGAGTAGAAAGAGTAGGAGAGGACACAGAGCGAGTGGTAGAGAGAGATAGCGGACAGAAGGAGAAACAGAGGGCGTGAGAGGAGGAAGAGAGGACAAAAGGAGAAAGAGAGAAAGGAGAGAAAGGAAAGCAGGGCAGAGAGACAGAGATGGAGGGAGAGAGAGAGAGAGAGAGAGGGGTAGAGAGAGCTGTGATCCGGTTCTTTAGCCTGAGGGTATGTTGGGTAGTTGCTGCTCGGTAACAAGCCCCCTGGAACACACCTCTGCACAGCTCGGCCTTTTGGCTTCCCTGCTCTACAAAAGCGCAGAGACCAAAAATACTCCTGCATGACTCGGGCGAGCGCAGACAGAACGCCGCGAGCAACGAAGGCCCGGAGCCTGTGATGAACACACACACGCGAGGAAGAAGACATGATGGATGTTTGATTAAGGAGGTGTGTGTTAAAGGGGGTGTGTTAAAGATGCTGTGAGTGACGCTACAGAGCACTGAACACTCCACTCAGCTTCATTCCTACTTATTTATTCTAAAGCCTTTTCAGGGAGGAGAGCTAAGAACCCTGCTCATTTCACATCAGCCGTAATCAGCAGCCGTACTAATCAGTTATCAATCAGGTATTAATATCATACAAATCCCTCACTTATTATCTTTAATTATTGGTTATAGCAGTGTACCATAGCAAATAGCAAATGTACCCAACCCAAACTTCTATATGAAAACCCTGTCGTGTCATACATCATTCAGCCTACAGCAGATTGGCCACACCCATTCTCACTGAAGTGATGAGGAGTGTTGTTCTGCTGACTGAGGCATCTGCATATGTTCTTCCTAAAGGCGCAGTGATAAAGGCAGCCTGTTTGTAGAGAGGTCGGAAAATGCAGACACAAAAATCTATTTATCCAAAAACTACAATGAATTATCCAGCATCCACTATGAATTATCCAGCATCCACTACAAATTATTCAGCATCCACTATGAATTATTTAATACCCACTATTAATTATTCAGCATCCAATATGAATGATTCAGTCTCTACTATGAATTATTCAGTATCCACTATGAGGTATCCACTATGAATTATTCCGTATGTACATCAGTAATTACAGTACTATATAACTTCTCTGAGTTCTGCAGTTGCTGTATGTGAGGGAGGAACTGAAGTCAGACCCTTAGAATTGAAAGTGATCCAAAGATAAACTCAGTGGAACTAAATCAGAGGCGGCGCTGCAGACAGGGTTAGATCTGATCAGTTCAGTGCGGGGGGGCGACACTCTCCAAACAGAGTGTTTTGAGCAGAGTGAGATACAGCAGGTCTGAAGTGGCAGCCTCACAAGGATTCAGATAACGTGTTAATGATCAACATCCAGCCATTAACTCAAAACACACACACACACACTTCATACAGCAAACACCTACTGTATACCTTATTATCACCTAGTGCAGCATTTTGTGATGTGCACACACACACACACACACACACACATACACACACACACACACACACACACTGTAGAGGTAACCAGTAACTTGCTTTATTCACATGCAGTGTAGATGGATCTGTACTTGGTATTTTAAAGTATATAATTATAAGTAATTGTCTCTTAGTTCCTTTCTTCTTATTAAAATTCAGTTCTTAATTACATTTTTGGTGTTCAGCTCCAAAAGTGTCCAGACGGCCCTTTTAATGAGGAGGTTCAGCTGCTTTACATCCACACATAGCTTGTATATTCTCCATATAAAAGTACTGACCTATTGAACACGACACTCTGGAGCAAGCATGAGAAGCATGTGGGCTGAGGGGGTAATACTAGAGTATTGTACACTAATATGACTCTATGGGTTCTGCAGCGTTACACAGCAGTTCTGGAGAGCGCCGTCCTGCTCGCTTCACCAGAGCTCCATAGTGCAGTTAGCAGAGCTCCGAGCCCGGAGTAGCACCGATAGAGATGCTGTTCTCCCTGATACAGTCAGTGGAGCTTCACCATGATCCTGAAGCTGCTGATTTAAGATAGAACTGATACAGTCAGTGGAGCTTCACCATGATCCTGAAGTTGCTGATTTAAGTAGAACTGATACAGTCAGTGGAGCTTCACCATGATCCTGAAGCTGCAGATTTAAGTAGAACTGATACAGTCAGTGGAGCTTCACCATGATCCTGAAGCTGCTGATTTAAGATAGAACTGATACAGTCAGTGGAGCTTCACCATGATCCTGAAGCTGCAGATTTAAGATAGAACTGATACAGTCAGTGGAGCTTCACCATGATCCTGAAGCTGCTGATTTAAGTAGAACTGATACAGTCAGTGGAGCTTCACCATGATCCTGAAGCTGCTGATTTAAGTAGAACTGATACAGTCAGTGGAGCTTCACCATGATCCTGAAGCTGCTGATTTAAGTAGAACTGATACAGTCAGTGGAGCTTCACCATGATCCTGAAGCTGCTGATTTAAGTAGAACTGATACAGTCAGTGGAGCTTCACCATGATCCTGAAGCTGCTGATTTAAGATAGAACTGATACAGTCAGTGGAGCTTCACCATGATCCTGAAGCTGCTGATTTAAGTAGAACTGATACAGTCAGTGGAGCTTCACCATGATCCTGAAGCTGCTGATTTAAGATAGAACTGATACAGTCAGTGGAGCTTCACCATGATCCTGAAGCTGCTGATTTAAGTAGAACTGATACAGTCAGTGGAGCTTCACCATGATCCTGAAGCTGCTGATTTAAGTAGAACTGATACAGTCAGTGGAGCTTCACCATGATCCTGAAGCTGCAGATTTAAGATAGAACTGATACAGAAGGATGGTTTAAAAAAGTAAAAATTTGTTATAAATATATTGATTCCTTTTATAACGTTACTTAATTAATCTCAGATTGAGAAATATCAGATATTTAGATCACATTTACGAGGATATCATCTTTTGCAGTGCGTATAATGTGATGGGTGGCTTGGAGGACAGGGGAAGTCTTCCGCTGAGTGTGTGTGTACTGTGTGTGTGTTACTCATGGCCTGTAAGAGACGCACAAAACACAATGCAGTCCTGGTTGTCGCCTGTTTTTCCCCTCCGCTTCGCTCTCGTATCGTTAGCATTCAAAGTCTCGCTGTGAAAATACAGAAGTTTGCATTTTCTCACTCTGCTGTCACCGTCCTCCTGCGAGCTATAATGAGAGAGCAGGGGATAGAGTGTGTATCCTCGTATATGCATGCACAGTATGTGTCAGTATAGTTGGTGTGTGTGTGTGTGTGTGTTTCAGGCTTCTCTGCACTTTCATGTACGGAAGGACTACCTTCAGCAGACAAGCGTGTTTGAACTGCCGGAGAAGAGCCAGACACACTGCAGCATATTTGTGTGTGTGTGTGAGGTGTGTGTGGTGTGTGTCCGTACGTTTGAATATCTGTGGTGCAGTGGATGACAGGTAAGTCATGTTTCTGTCTTTCGTCTTTGTGACTAGAGGGGAAAAGAGGCTTTTTCGCCCCCAAAAAAGTGTACGTGTGTGAGGGGCCAGACTGGTCGACTTGTGAAACACACCAGAGGAAAAAAATCACAAACTCAGTTCTAGCAAAGTCCCAGCTTGTCACACACACACACACACACACACACACACACACTCACTCACACACACACAGATTCATAATCCAGGCCCCGAAGTGTTCCACCGCTCATCACCATGGAAACGTGCCACTGGCATAGACTCTGAGTCCATTAACTGTTAAAGGGGTTCCTAATAGATTAAAAACACATAACAATGTTCAAATAAATTGCTGGAATGAATAATTCAACAGGCGGCGCGTTGCACTTAAAGAGAGGGGGTGCGGGGAGGGGGTATGGGGGGGCAATGCCGGGTGGAATTCAGAATCAGTGGCGAAGGTCCAGCAGCTTCATCATTAATGGAAAAGTTGGACACCTGACAAACGGCCCATTGCTGATATCTGGATAACCATAAAATCAGCTACTGGCCTGGCCACTTTATTAGAAACACCACAGTACTGTGCTTCTACTCATTGGCCACTGTATCAGAAACACCTAGACTGTGCTTCTGCTGGCCACTTTATTAGAAACATCTCTGTCTTGGGCTTCCACTCAATGGCCACTTCTCTCTGGTGCAAACATGTATTTGCTACCTGAGTAAGTGAAGACAGGCCGTTTCTAATAATGTGGCCAGTCCATGACTAGGCTTAATCTTCATCTGTGAAGCCGG
This sequence comes from Salminus brasiliensis, assembly GCF_030463535.1. NCBI lineage: Eukaryota > Metazoa > Chordata > Actinopteri > Characiformes > Bryconidae > Salminus > Salminus brasiliensis. The sequence continues at coordinate 35,851,796 of NC_132896.1, forward strand.
CCGTCAGTGTAAGGGGTTTAGGGCATCTGTACAGAGGTCCCTCAGCAGGTATTTAGGAGGCGTCACCACTGAGCTGTTTAAGCGCTGGCCGTCCTCAGTGCTATGGAACTGTAATTGTTAAAGTCAGAATCTTAAAATAGGAGCAGTTTTCTAGGAGAGATCAGAGGACTCTGTAAGTTTAGCTTCAGTATTTGCATATCTGATTAGATCAGTATCATCTTTAAATGGAGTGTGAATCAGCTCTGCAGCAGCTTGGCTTTTAACTTCCCCTCCCAGAATCTCAGCAGCAGTGGGTCTGCTTTAGTCCCAAACTGGGCGATCGACAGCTGGGATCCTCTCTCTCTCTCTCTCTCTCTCTCGTCTCTTTCCCAATCTCTCCCTCCTCCTCCTCTTTTCTTTCACTTACTCTCTCGCTCTCTCTCTCTATGTGTGTGTGTGTGTGTGTGCTGCAGTGACAGCTTATTTTTGCTGTTGTTTAGTCTGGTTACTGTTCTGAACATTAAGAGCCAAATGGCTGCTGTCTGCTCGCTAACCTGGAGAGTCTGCGGGAGAAGAGAGCGTCTCTGTCACTTCACAATGAGTTCTGGGGAAGGGTGAGGGAGTAGACTGGGCGAACGAAGCGAAAGAGAGAGAGAGAGAGAGAGAGAGAGAGAGAGAGAGAGAGAAGAGCTGTCAGGATGGATGAAGCTGACTCACTGTTCCTTCTTCTCTGCCACGTCTTCCCTCCCTTTTCTGTTTTTTTTTTTTTAGATGGATTTCTGTTTCGAATCACCTGCTGTGACTGCCTGATAGAACCCAGTCAGACCTGAGGACGCCTTCGTGCTCCGAGCAGAACAAAAAGCTGTTGTTTCGTTGGGAATTCTGACTGGTTTAAACTTTAAAACCACGTTAACAATGAATTCCAGCTCTAATAACCTTCCATAAATATCCGTCTTCTGGGAAAACAGAGAAAGCAGAGCTGCTGGATGTGAGCCATGCCCCGGGAATGTGGAGGATGTGGGGAATGTGGGGAATGTGTTCATTCAATTATTTAAAATCTCCTAATTAAAAAAGATTTAAAAGCAAAAGTACAAAAAAAGACACTTTTCAGACGGTCCAGTCATTACTAACCTTCCCTTTCTTTAAAGCAGCTCCTCTCTCTGCTCAGGTGAGTTTTTACTTGATTACCTGTGAAGTCGGAGAGTAGAATACTTCAAACAAAAAAGACGCTTTGAAGCTAAACGATGTCTTTTCAATCAAAACTGTGTTTTAGATACAAAATATAACTTTTGATTATGTCTTTGTTATGAGACCACTCCCCCTGGTTGCCACTGGTCCAAATCACTGCCTTGTTTGTTCTGAGACTCCTCCCTCTGATTATGATTGGATCTAATCACCGTGTTTGTCCTGAGACCACTGCCTCCTTTTGACTGGTCTTTAACACTGAGGCCTCCCACTGACTGTGATTGGTCATCACCCTGTTGTTTGTTCTGAGACTCCTCCCCCAACTGCAAGTAGTCCTAATCACCACCTTCTTCATTTCTGAGACCCTTCCTCCTGACTGTGTCCTCATCCTCTCCTCATATGTTATAAGACTCCTTCCCTGATTATAATTGGCCATCATCACTTCTTTGTTTGTTCGGAGACTCCTCCCCCTGTTTATGATTGGACCTAATCCCCTCCCCCCAACTCTGAGTAGTCCCAATCATTACCTTGTTTTTTCTGAGACCCCTCCCCCTGAAGGTCTCTTCGCTTGTTCTAAAACCTCTCCCCTTGAATGTGATTAGTCTGAACCGCTGCCTTATTTGTTCTCCAAGATTCTTAATTTTTTTGCAATTTAGCTAATTTACCTGTTTGTGCTTTCTAGGGTTGAGGGGTTATCCAAACTCTGACGGTTCCTCCTTTGAGAAGAGGGGGAAAATAAACAGCTGAGCACGGTTCTGGGTGCATGGAAAGTGCAGCGTTTTTCTTTGAGAACATCAAAACCCACCAAAAACACGTTAACCTTTTCAAAGCAATTTAATTAGCGCGCACAATCAGGGCTTTTGGCCCTGTTTAGCTGAATCACGGCTCACAGCCGCGAGTGTTTGATGGGAAGATTTCTGCAGTGCTCATTAAAGAAGGGGTCTTTATTATGCACAGCTGGGTTAACGCTGCCATTAAAGGTGCACTCCCTGATTGCGGAACAACAGAGGGGTCACCCTGGCTCAACCTTACCGGTAAAGCACTGAAAGAAACCAGTGGAGGTATCGTTACCCTGTTCGATTTCAGACAGAGCTGCAGATGCAAGCACCAAATAGTCACCCGATCAATTAGGTTTTGAAGTGCTAATTGCTTTGCTAATTCTGCCCTTGTTTGTGAACGATGAAATTAGCAGCGCTCCTATTTTGGCTCAGGATGGGGTAAGAAGGTTTATTTCAGCCTTTCATGAATCTAAAAGGCTGTTCCTTCAAATACATCTAAAATAACTTGCTGTAAACAACAGGCCATTTAAATAGCATGGCTTTAAACTCTCTCTACACCCCAGAAAAACACGATGTGAAATAAATACCGTACTGTACAGCGTAATGTGACGGCTAGCATGCTAATACGAAACAGGAGAAATGGGTGCAATTATGTTGTAGCTTTCTCAAATGCTAATGAATCTTTATACATGCCAGGCACCGCAGGAAGTTGGGGCATTTTTGCCTTTTCAGCATTCTGAACATTAAAAAAAGGTCTCAAGCTCTCTACGCATATTTGAACATAAATAAAAGCAGTAATTAATTAATAGAAATCTGTAGCTGCGGCCAGATCATAACTAATTCTCCTGCAAAGCAGTCGCTCCCCTTCTCAACCAATTAGCTTTGTCTTTGTGTTCAAGGCCCAGCGGACGGTCATCCTCGATTCACAGTAATTACCACTGCCCCATTTTACCACTCTTTAGGCAATTAACTTTATGGGAATGTCCTCAGAGAGTTACGTAACTTCACATCTGAATGTGAATTCATTTGCGATTTGTGTTCCTCTCTGTGACGGAACAGGCCTTGGCAGAAGAATCACGGCTGTTGTCAGGATTCAGACTCAGGTGTGAATGCGTTCAGCTAGAAGGGAAGTCCTGTCTCTGTGTTGTGTATTGTCGAATGATTCCCTACACAAACACTTACACTGTCTGCTCTCTCAGGAGTCAGGTAAAGGTGCTGCATGGGTACATTTGCGTTCCCCAAGGAACAAACAATACAAATGTACCTGCAAAAGTTCTAACAGGGTCCTCAAGGTCCAATCGTGTACCTTAAAGGTTCACTACATTCACTCTCCCAGGGGAAGGAGGGGTATCTGTCAGTTCAGGATCTATTTTTAAAATACACTCTTATAAAAGAAGACTCCAGAAGAGTTCCTACCAGCAGTGGTTCTTACTAAAGAGCCATGAGCACTCAGCAAAGCATTCAAATGCTTAAACGGTTCTTTGCCTTGCTAATGGGTTCTTTGCGTTGGTGGAAAGCCTTTTGTAGATGGATCTGTATAGAACCTTTAAAATACAGAGTGCAGTCATGTTCCTGTAACTGAAGGTACCCCAAAACTTGTCAAGGGTTATTTAGTAAAGGCAGAGTGCTATATAAAACCATGGCATAGGCTTCAACCTACTGGGATTCTTAAAAGGTTTTTAGCTGGTAAGGGTTCTGCATATTGGTGGAAAACCTTTGTGTAGATGATTGTACAGAGCAGCTTTAAAAATGTAGAACAGTCATGTACCTGTAACTTAAGGTAAAAAAGTTTCTTTAGGGGCTCTTTAGTAAAAGCATTGGTGCTATATAGAACATGGACATGGGCTTCATCCAACGGAGATGGCTGATTGAGATGGCTCTTTAGTTGGTCAATGCGTTCTGCATGTTGGTGGGAAAACATTTGAGGAACATCTACATGTAACCTTTTAAAAAGGTTTTTCACCAATATACCCTTTAACCAGCTTCTACAAATGAGGTTCCTACTATTATTACAAGTCAAAGAAGCTTTTTTGCTTAGTGTAGAGTAATGTTCCCGTAATCAAACACACTCTCCTAAAAAGGGTTCTTTAATGTTGCTTTAGTAAAAAGCAATAGTACTACATAGAACCATGAAAAAACATGGTTAAAGAGGTGGAAAAACTTTCATTATGAGTTAAAGAACCCCTTTTTCAATACAGTAAAGAACATTGTTTCTGAGACATACCCTTGAGGGTCGTAACCAAGTGGAAGTTTAGTAACGTTTGTTCCTGAAAGTGTATGTAAGGTCTTAAATGTAGAGAATGATAAACAGGCCTGGATTTGTGGGGGTAGGCAGAGGGATGCCATGCCTCCCCCCAATCAGAAACATTAGCTGTGTCCCAAACTTTACCCTATTCACTGTAGTGCACTATTTTAGAATGGCAGTGTGTGGAATATCTATGACCATCTATACAAACAAGTCCTGAGAATATATTAACAATATTTTTAATAAATTCAAAAATATTTTAGTTTAAAAATGTCATTTTCTTTGTTACAAAATGATTTTAGAACAGCGAAGAACAACATATAGTTTAATAGAAAAATGGTTTTACAGTATGCTGTCACTCATCTGGACGATGTTTTTTAGCCAGAGTTCTAGTCAAGATCTGTGAAAACTCTGCAGCCAAGTCAAGACGTTAGGCAGAGCTGCTTACAGCGGGCAGTGGATTACGGTCAATAAAACATTGTTCTGGGTGTTTGTGTGAGCTAGCTGCCGTCACAGAATACAAACACAGAACAGAACACAGTATAAAAGCCATACAGAGAAAAGAGCCAAAGCACCGTCTCTCTCACAAATGCAGCCATATTGTAAAGAACAGACTGAAACTAAGGATCGCATTATTGGAGTTAAAGTTTGGGCTTTTTTGAAGCAGCGAAGACGAGAGAAAAATCAAAACTGTTGAATCTTTCTTTTAAGGTAATGGTTCAGCAAAAAAATCTAATTTACACAATTTTCCCCTCCGACCTCAAATGTACCCAATCAGAGAAAGCATGGAGTAGCTGATGTCTGAAGTTTCTTTACAAAAGCCCAAACAAAACCCAGTGCTAGTAATGTTTCTAGAAACGCTACAGAACTGTTTGCCGAAGAAAATCACTGTAAAAGCTCTTCACACTAACACGTTTTACAAAAGCGGTTCTTTATGGAATCAGAAGTGCTTCATATATTTTAGCGCTTAAAGAAGTCTTTGTTGCACCTCTTATATTTTAAATTATTTGTTTGTAATTTTTCCCCAATTTCTCCCAAATCGGTTCTGCCAATCCACTCCCCTGTTCATAGCTCCTTCTAGCACTACCAATGCTCCCAACTCTAGGAGGGCATACCCCATGATTTCTACGCCTCTTTTTGAACTGCCACTAATGTGGCATCCGATACGCTCCCCAGCGGTCCTCAGCTTCACCACGGCAGCTAACAGACGCCTGTGCCGGCCAACATCGCTTCTGAAGTGATGAGGGGAACGAGCGGCATCTGTTGTGTTGTGTGCTACTGTGATCCCTGGGCTATACTGGGAGCACATTAGACCACCGAGCCACTCAGAGCCACCTTCTTATTTTTAAGAGGGTAACATACTTCAGTCCATGTTTCTATAGAACAGTAAGTCATACAGTATCAGACACCACATCATTAAGGCTGTTAGAGCTTACTGAACAACTTTACACACTTTGAGAAGACTGTGTCATGATTTTGGCTTGCAGTTAGCACCATGCTAATTGATATATGTAAGTATTTATAGTATATATTGTGCCTATTTATTGTTAGCTACATAGCTTCAGTAAGAAAGTATGTTTAGATGCTAAAGACAAACATGTCTGGTGCAATCCACTATTCGACTTGCCTCATATGGGACCCAGGCATAAAGTGCATAGCTGTAAAAGTGCTGTAATGATTAGAGATGGAAAATCATGCAGTCCAGGCGGTTGAGGAGTTTCACTTTCTGGACCTGAAGTCTCCATCTCTAGTAATAGTAGCTAATTACAACCAATTTTATGGCACATTACCACTGGAGATGTGGCTAGATTGATATCGCTGGCTAGGATGACATTTTTTCTGTTTTTGTTAACATACTAACTGATGGTTTCAAGACAAGCTAAGCAAATTAAGCTTTTTTCATGTTGTGAATTTAGACTTTTGTTTCTAGGCCTATATACAGAGCACACTTCCATGTTTCATGTTTCATGCACTGGGAGTGCACTGTGAAGGTTAGGCTGTCCAGCAGGGCACAATAGAAACACTCAAATAAAAAGTTCAGGAGGCACGAAACCGCAAACAAGTGCCCCCGCTCCCATGCCCCAATGCCCCAGGCCTGGGTTCAGGTGAGGGCCAGAAATGTGTAAATGAGATCTTTCTTGGAACTGTCGCTACAGAATGTCTCAATGGCTGAGATAGCTGCACCACATGATGGAGTTTTTTGACATGGAAAGTTTCAGAAACACAGAAGCCGCTTTCTTGTATTAATAAAGTCATGTATGATTGATGAGCGTAGGAGCCGTATAATATTCATGCTGCCTCAGAGGTTCCTGTATCTCTGCACTTTCCCTCCGTTTCTGCACGTGTTTCCTTTTGTCTTTTATGAAACGCACCGACAGCAAGGCCATTGAGGAGAGCGAGCAAGCGAGCGAGCGAGATAGAGATAGAGCTAGCTTCTGGGGGTAAGACGTACAGCAGCCTCCAAAATCTACTTTCATCCTGGCATAAAAAAACAGAAAAGAGGGGAGAGAAATACAACGCCCAACATTTCAATGCGAACCCCCCCCCCTCCCTTTGTCTCTGCTTTTTTGATTTGCAGTGATCAGAGGCAGATATAAATCTCAACCGCTGAGCTTCTCCAGTGCCAGAGGCTTTCTCTCTCTCTATCTCTCTTTTCTTTTTCTCTTTCTCTCTCTCCCCTAACTCTGTTTTCTTCTTTGCTACCTCCCTCGCCCCTCTTTTCATTCTCTGTAGTCTCTTTGTGATGAATATATGGCAAAAGTTCAACCTAAAAATATATATATGTAATTTTATTCTCCCCTATTCTAGATTGCCAATTACACATCTCACTCATTAGTACTCTCCCCCTATGCTCCCAACACTGGAGAGTGAAGACTGACACATCCTCCATCCTCCTCCAACACACAACCAGACTCCGCCTCTTATCAAACTGGCACTGATGCAACGTCACCAATGTGCAAAACACAGCTCTGATCCGTGGGCTAGCAGACACTCATGCTGATCAACATAACACTAAATTGATGGTGGGGCGAGAGAGCTTCCCATCTGGAGAGAGCAGGACCAGGACCGCTCTCTCGGGCTCCGGCTGCTGATGGCAGGCCCAGGCTTCGAACCAGTGATCTTTGGGAAGTGGCAGCAAGTTGCCAAGTGTTTCCACTATGGAGTTCCAATGATTGTCAAATTCTTGGTTAAGGACAACGATTAAGTTCTATAGTAAAGTACATTATAAGTATTTGGACAAAAGTTTGCTTTGGTACACATGACCCAAAACATACCATCATCTGTCAAACATGATGGAGGAGGCACTGTTAAGGCATTGGCATGTGTGGCTGCCAGTGGAACTGGGTCACTGGTGTTTATTGATGATGTTCAGCTGGATGAGTTCTGGAGACATTTGCTGCAAAACTGGCTGGACTAGTTGGTGGTTCAGTGGTCTAATGCACTACCACTATGGCCTGGGGGGTCCCAAGTTTGAATCTCGAGCTGTGACGCTTTGCAATCGAAATTGAATTTGGCACAATTGGCTGAGCTCTCTCCAGGCAGGTAGGCACTCTTGAAGCGTTGTTGACCAGCACAGGCATCAGTTAGCAGGTCCCTGCACTTTCCTCTGAGCGTATTGTCTTCAGCGGAGGTTCGAAAAGAGGCGGTGGATGGCTTCACATGTATCGGAAGAGGAGAAAAATGGGAAACATAAGACAAACAAATTGATTTTCACAGATGAAAAATGACCCAAACCATACTGAGAAATCAGCCTAAGAGCTTCATAAAGCAAAGAAATGGAATTATCATAAACTGAATTATTATCACTTTCTGAAACCTGCAGACCCACAAACAAGCAGCAACTACGAGAAGGCAGAGAAGGCCTGCCAAAGCATCTGAACAGGAGGAAAAGGGTTCCAGACATAGTATCCAGTTATTAAAAATAATCATCATAATTATTTGTAATTTCTCCTATGGTTAATGCAATATCACTGTTTAAACATTTGATTTCAGATCCATATAAAACCTCTCCTCTCATAAACACGGGTGTGAGATGGAGTAAAATCTTATAATCTGCACATTTCACACCTCTGGTTTCAATGAATGACGAGTCAGAAATAATAATTAATGGAAATTGACACCATGCGCTTATTAGTGCTGGCACTAATTGAGGCTTGTAAGGGTTAATAATAGAGGCGGATGACTTGCACTTCTTTTATATCACCTGTAAATGGCTCATTATCGGCCAGAAAACTGGACTGTCAGGTGTGTGTGTAAGTGTGTGTGTTTCTGTATCCACTTGGGCTTTCATGGACACTTCATTGTGCTGAGGAGGAGGCTTTTAAAAGCTTGTTGATTGTTAATCAGAATCGGATGCTCGCTGCGCGCGAAAATTCTCAACCTCTTTTGGCCCCGCAAAATAAATAATATCCCGACTCCACAGAAATGCTTCTGGCCCATAAATAATTCATCGCTCACTGTTGCCCATCTTCATATAACAAGCAATAATTTATCCACAATGTGTGTCAGGGGCTGCGCTGGAAGGAAGAAAATGGGAAAAAACAGTGATTGAATGATAATCATAGCTGTGTGTGTGTGTGTGTGTGTGTGTTTACATGTTTGTGTGTGTGTATATGTGTGTGTGTATATCACACACATCTTTCAAACAGATGAAGAAGATAAATCTGCTGTTGCCGGATAGATTACGTTTATCTGTCCCGCGGCCACACTTTCACGACTTCCCGGATAATTCACGGGCCGCAATATTGAATCTCTTTTGTCAGTTTTTGACGCGCCGGCCGTCCGTATTGTCGTTTCACCACCAATAAATTCTGAAGCGCCCTTAAAGTCTGTCCCAGACACACACACACACACATATACACACTGACAGGAATTTGGAGAGGAAATAACGACTAAAATGAAAATAAAAATGGAAAGAACATGGTCATAGAGAAGTCAGTGAGGCACCTGTCTTTGTGATGAGCACGGAATAAATAAACACACAACTTCATCTGAACGCTAACTGGTGTGTGTGTGTGTGTGCATGTGTGTGTTTACCTCTTTGTGGGTTCTGGTCCCAGTCCCTGACATTATGGGGACATTTTCTATGTGTCTGCGCATGATGAGCCTAAACATTATAACCACCTGCTTAATATGCTGCTCTTCTAATCGTTCTACCAAAACAGCTCCTCTACTGACCTCTACAGAAGGTGGTATCTGCGGGATCTGGCACCAAAACAATCCCAGCAGATTCCCTAACTCTTGGAACTTGGTGGAGGTGGAGCCGCAGCGGATCGGGCCTGTTGTTCTTTGGCCGTCCACATGATGGGAAAGAAAACAGGACCAAGCTACCTTCATCTATCACTCCGAGATCCAGTTCTGGCTCTCTGACTGGTCTGCAACCATGCAGCTCCATATACAGCAGGGGGCGCTGCACTGTGTTGAGACATGCTCCTCCTCCCGCAACCATTAAACAGTTCGGTTCTTGTGCTGCAGTAGAACTTCTGTCAGTTCCACCCAGACAGGACAGCCTTCGTCACCTGTTGTTAACCTGTCTCTCCTCGGAACATCGTTGGTAGGTTCCCACCACTGCTGACTGTCTTGCAGACGTTTGGAAGATGCTGTGAGCCCCTGTCCTCTGGACATAATCCGTCAGGGATTTTTCTGTACGCGGAACCAAATACAGCTTATAAGCGTGTGTATAAGACTGCATATGTTTGAACATGTTTGTGTGTGTGTGAGAGAGAGAGTTGTGGTAGGCGGGACTTACGGACAGATCTGAAATGAGGACATATGTCCTTTTTTTCTGCCAGCTCTAATGTGTTTATGTGTGTGTCATCTGCTTTTGTCACGAGAGATCGATCCAAAGCAGCTTTCGCTCGGCCGTTATCTCTCTCTCTCTGGGCTCTGAGAGGGCGACCCGATCTAATTCTTCTGGTAATAATCCTGCAGGGCAATAACTGATGATATCATCACAGCCCCGAAAAGAAAAGGCAATATTTCCCCATCACTCCGCTCCCTTCCCTCCGTTCCTCTCTCGCTTCAAACCCAGCTTTTCATTGAAAACAAAATAAAAAAGCAGAGAGAGGCTCTCGGCTGATGGGCAGATGTGTGTGTGTGTGTGTGTGTGTGTGTCTGGAAATAAACCACGTCTTTATAAAGTACAGAAAAAAATCTTTGTAAATGTGTGTATTTGTATTTATATTCATGTGGAGACCAAATGTAATTCTTGACAGGTAAACTGGGACATGTTGACATTGTGGGGACATATATATATATATATATATATATATATATATATATATGTATATATTTCAAATGGTTCAAAAATATCAGTTTAGTGTTTTAGACTGGGAGTTCTGCCACTGCTGGTAGACCTATATGACCGTACTCTATACTTAGCTGGTACAGTTCTACACAGAACCATTGCCTTTGCTAAAGAACCCTTGAGGAACTCTCTTTGAGAGTGCAGTGACAGTGTGTGGTTTGGGTAAATAATTGAAGGAGATTGTAAATAATTCAGAATGTTTTGGGCAGAAGTGTTGAGCGCAACGCCCCCAAACCTGAACGACTTTACAGTGTTTTCAGACGGAACCTGGCAGCGTTCACACAAATCCAGATGAATCATCAGCGAGGAGTCTGAGAACGGACACAGTAAAAGGAAGTGTGTGTGTGTGTGTGTCTTGTCTTCTCCTCATTGCACACTTTGCTGAGGGACATTTTAAAAGAACATCTTTCATTAACGATGTTATGAGGAAGCAAGAGAGAGAAAGGACGAATCCCTCTCGACCGCCCGCCTGCCAACGAATTTAATAATATCACAATTTCTCCTTTTCTAACTCCAGACTGTGAAAGCCACAAAGTCCACATCAATATGGGCTTATCTCTCAGCCAGGAGTGCACACACACACACACACACACACACACACACACGGAAGTCATGACTGAGACAGAAAGAGTGTGAGAGAAAGAGAAATGAGAGAGAGAAAATAAAAGAGAGAGACAAAGAGATAGAGGGGCAAAGAGTAATATAAAATGAGGAGGGAGGGAGAGAGAGAGAGTGAGAGAGAGAGAGAGAGAGAGAGAGAGAGTGAGAGAGAGAGAGAGAGAGAGAGAGTGAGAGAGAGAGAGGGAGAAGAGTAAAAACGAGAGAGAGCAAGAGACAGAGAGAGAGGGAGAAAAAACGAGAGAGAACTGAAAATAAGAGAGATGTAAATGAGTTTAAAGGAGCGAAAAGGAGAAATCGAGAGAAAAGAGAGTAAGAAGCGAATAAGATACGAAGAGAGAGAGAAAAGAATGAGCGAGAGAGCTAGAGAGAGATAAGGAGAGCCCACAGGTGGTAATTTGGCCCCTAATGATCCCAGACTGGGTCAGTTTACCTTTCGACCTGCGCTAAATTGGAATGAATTTTCCCGATAGGAGGCGGTTTCCCTCTGCAGTGATGTCACACACTCAGATTCATTAACTCTGTTAACTTTACAGCTCACTTTCAATTAGACTCAACCATCTCTCTCTCTCTCTCTCTCTCTCCCTACATCACTCCATCTCTGTGCTTCTCCAGGATGAACACGTTGTCTGATCTAATACTGCCGATGGTGGGAGATCAGTCACATCGCTGACTGACTCACACACACACACACACACACACACACACACACTGGTATAGACCCCTCCCAAAAATCCACTTTGGTCTGCAGGACTTTAATCTTTTTCTCAGAATCTGTAAAGAGAGAAAAGGGACATCATTATATGACGATTCGTCGCATCAAGGTGAAACATTTGCGCTGATTATCATTTCATGCTAAAAGGATAAAACGGAAGAGAAAAGCTGTCTGGTAATGAAAGGTGGTCTCTGTTCCTGAGCGAATCAGACGGATCATTTAGGCTGATTTTGCCGGAACACAAATGTGGATCTCGTTACACTGGTTACATTCTCTCCATAATGAAAAAACACCTCAAAAACAACCTGAAAATCCTCCATTTTCCTCACTTATGACTCTGAGTAAAAAGAGTCCATGTACTGCCGAGGCTCCCTTCACACAGCAGGTAAAGTGGCCTAAATCCACTGTGTTTTTATGACTGTTCACACAATCTTTTTAATGTGACCTATATCTGACACTCGTCTGAACAGTTCACGCTCCAACTCTGATGCTAATGCGATACAGTCCAGCACTTCACTGTGTGTCACTGCGTAACCCATAGAGTCATATTAGTGTCAAATCCTGTAGTATTACTCTACCCCCTCAGCCCACATGCTGCTCTACCTCTCAGTGACGCTTCTGCACCTCAGCTTGTCCAGAAATGCATGTGTAAAGCAGGTACAGGACCGTTGAAGCATACAAATGGTTCTTTGACATGAATCTATCTAAAACAACTGCATTACAAACCCTTTTAGAACCACTTCTGAAGAGTAGACCCATCTCCCCCTCCTCAGCACACTTAAAACAATGGATGGTAGGGAGTCAAGAACAGGCACACAGAGGCGGGGCTTAGTGAGGGACAAGCAGGGTAAAAAGCAACTGACCTCGCAACACCGTCCAGAACGTTAACTCTCCACCCAGCGCTACGCGACAGAGCGAAAAATACTCTATTATATCATACATTTGTACACAGTCAGAGTTACAGACACAGCGAATCTGAAGTTAACCACTTAGAGTTAGAACAGCAATATATATATATAATTTTCTATGGTTCTAAGGACCAGATCAAAATATGTACTTGTACTTGTATGTAAATATACTGGCTTGTGTCAAAAATAGATATTTGTAAATTACTGTAAATTATTGCTACCATTATGGCCATTATTAGAAAATAGGCTGTATCGAAGGAGACATGTGTTAAGTCCTTACCCTCCTAGTGTCAGGAGCATTGCTAGTGCATATATATATATATATATATATATATATATATATATATATATATATGTAAATGCAATAATGTCAAGCGAACAGTCAGACGAGAATTTTCATATTCAGTTCAGTGTGAATACTGACCATAGAATATAGAGTAGTATATAGAATATTCTATAATAATTTAATATTTAAATAATTTTATTTGATCTTCAGTTCTTAGCTACATTACATTCTGATATAATTACTAGGCTACTTCAGTATATAGGATATGGCATAGAATCATAATGCAATCATTATGATGTTCTGAAAATTTACTTGACATTTTCTTCAACTAGAACATCAGAGAATTGAATTTCAACTAAATCCCCCTGGTTCCGGGTTTACAGGTCATGCAGGTAGAAGAACCTGGGTCTTGTGACAACAATAACTGCTAAGATTGCTGCTGAGTGGACAGACTGTCCAACAAGGTCTCCAATAGAAACCCATATTTCCTGACCTATGCAGTGCTCTTTGTAGGGAGCAGGGAGTCGTTTGAGATCCAGCCAAAGTCTCTGTATGTTGTTAGTCTGCTAATCAGTAGGGCAGATGCAGGATTACTGCGTCTATGATGTGGACTGGCATGCTGCACCTCTTTTTTCTCTCGAGCCGCCTTATTGGCATTCACCGCCATTGTTCTCCCATTTCTCCATCTCTCCGTCTCCATGGCGATGCGAGGCGGCGTAATCAGAGGCGGGCGGCTAAAGATGTGCCTCTATCACAGATAGCACCGCCAATTTCTGATAAAGAGGAAGCCAAGATAAAACGGCCCACGCACATGCGTGTGAGTGTGTGTGCTTGTGTATGTGTGTATGTGTGTGTGTGTGTGTGTGTGAGTGACTGTGTGTATGTGTGTGTAAATTAAGGGATCTCATCTTTATCACGGGGTAGAGATAATGGGTGCACCATTGGCAGAGGGAATCAGCCTTATCCAGCTTACCCTGTTTTTAAAAGGAAAGCATGCACGAGCTTTTGCTCCATCCATAAACGCTGATTTAGGACGAGTTGCAAATGCAGAATGAAAAGAAAGAAAGAAAGAAAGAAAAAAACAAACAAAAATAAACAAAAAAGAAATCTGCTCTTAGCCCATTTATGCAAAAACCAGAGTGTATGAGTACAGCCCACAGCAAAGCTGCAGCATGCCAAAAGCAGGGATACGAAAAAAACAAGGCTGCTTCTGAGAAAACAACACGGAGAAGAGCGTACGGTCCTCACTTCATCCTCAGGCCTTTTTTCTACTTTATTTATTTGTATTCTATCCAGCACACCTGACCGGGTGAGCTGTGCCCTTCTGGCTAATGTGTACCACTTAGCCCTTGTGCAATGAGTGTATAATGCTGTTGGCCTGAGTTTGAATATTGCTATGTTCGAGCCTGAGCATGATTTGAGACAGAGGGACTTGTTCAAAAGATGCAATTTTTACCTCCATCATTTCTACCTTAAATCTGCAGCTTCAGGATCATGGTGAAGCTCCACTGACTGTATCAGTTCTACTTAAATCAGCAGCTTCAGGATCATGGTGAAGCTCCACTGACTGTATCAGTTCTACTTAAATCAGTAGCTTCAGGATCATGGTGAAGCTCCACTGACTGTATCAGTTCTACTTAAATCAGCAGCTTCAGGATCATGGTGAAGCTCCACTGACTGTATCAGTTCTACTTAAATCTGCAGCTTCAGGATCATGGTGAAGCTCCACTGACTGTATCAGTTCTATCTTAAATCAGCAGCTTCAGGATCATGGTGAAGCTCCACTGACTGTATCAGTTCTACTTAAATCAGCAGCTTCAGGATCATGGTGAAGCTCCACTGACTGTATCAGTTCTACTTAAATCAGCAGCTTCAGGATCATGGTGAAGCTCCACTGACTGTATCAGTTCTACTTAAATCAGCAACTTCAGGATCATGGTGAAGCTCCACTGACTGTATCAGTTCTACTTAAATCTGCAGCTTCAGGATCATGGTGAAGCTCCACTGACTGTATCAGTTCTACTTAAATCAGCAGCTTCAGGATCATGGTGAAGCTCCACTGACTGTATCAGTTCTACTTAAATCTGCAGCTTCAGGATCATGGTGAAGCTCCACTGACTGTATCAGTTCTACTTAAATCAGCAGCTTCAGGATCATGGTGAAGCTCCACTGACTGTATCAGTTCTACTTAAATCAGCAGCTTCAGGATCATGGTGAAGCTCCACTGACTGTATCAGTTCTACTTAAATCAGCAGCTTCAGGATCATGATGAAGCTCCACTGACTGTATCAGTTCTACTTAAATCAGCAGCTTCAGGATCATGGTGAAGCTCCACTGACTGTATCAGTTCTACTTAAATCAGCAGCTTCAGGATCATGGTGAAGCTCCACTGACTGTATCAGTTCTACTTAAATCAGCAACTTCAGGATCATGGTGAAGCTCCACTGACTGTATCAGTTCTACTTAAATCTGCAGCTTCAGGATCATGGTGAAGCTCCACTGACTGTATCAGTTCTACTTAAATCAGCAGCTTCAGGATCATGGTGAAGCTCCACTGACTGTATCAGTTCTACTTAAATCTGCAGCTTCAGGATCATGGTGAAGCTTCACTGACTGTATCAGTTCTACTTAAATCAGCAGCTTCAGGATCATGGTGAAGCTCCACTGACTGTATCAGTTCTATCTTAAATCTGCAGCTTCAGGATCATGGTGAAGCTCCACTGACTGTATCAGTTCTACTTAAATCTGCAGCTTCAGGATCATGGTGAAGCTCCACTGACTGTATCAGTTCTACTTAAATCAGCAGCTTCAGGATCATGGTGAAGCTCCACTGACTGTATCAGTTCTACTTAAATCAGCAGCTTCAGGATCATGGTGAAGCTCCACTGGCTGTATCAGGGAGAACAGCGTCTCTATCGGTGCTACTCCGGGCTTGGAGCGCTGCCATGTCACTCCACTGCTGCGTTCTCTCCACTGGCTTCCTGTAGCTGCCCTCATCAGATTCAGAACCCTGACTCTGGCCTACAAAGCCAAGAACGGACCAGCCCCTCCGTATCTGATGGCAATGGTCAAAAGCCGATCCGCACCAAGAGCCCTTCGAGCTTCAAGTACAGCTCGGCTCGACCCGCCATCCCTCAAAATCTGCGGAAGACTAGCGTCCAGACTTTTTTCTGTCCTGGCATCAAAGTGGTGGAACGAGCTGCCCCTGGGTGTCCGAACGGCCGAGTCGCTCGCTGTCTTCAAACGCAGACTGAAGACCCACCTCTTCAGAGAATACTTGGACGAATAGTTCTATGGTCGCCTTATTGTCTTGTGTTTAGCAATGTCTAAAGCTTAGAGGTATCTTTTGAATTATTAGCCTATTCTAACTAGCTAAGGCTTTTCTTGGGTAAATAGCAAAGCACTTTGTAAGTCGCTCTGGATAAGAGCGTCTGCTAAATGCTGTAAATGTAAATGTAAATGTAAAATGGTGAAGCGAGCAGGACGGCGTTCTCCAGAACTGCTGTGTAACACTGCGGAACCCATAGAGTCATATTAGTGTACAATCCTGTAGTATTACTCTACCCCCTCAGCCCACATGCTGCTCTACCTCTCAGTGATGCTTCTGCATCTCTCAGCTTGTCCAGAAATGCATGTGTCCCTCTTGAAGGGTGAAGCCTGAATTCCAAGAAACACCAATTGTTGCATTTAAAAACACATTCATACGTCAAGCTTAAACAATTGCACTGTATTCTACCAAGCACATGATCTCCTTTAGAGGGCAGCAGCAAGTGATGCTTGTTTAACTCTATACCTAGCTTGACATTTCTCTGTACAATTCTGATATTGCAAAAACACCCATAAACACCCATAAACTGGACATGATGGAGCACTCAGTGGTGATTCTGTGCAATAGCGTTTGGTGTCTTTATCTCCACTGAGAAACGCATTCAGCAGATTCACCCGACTGTGTTTCGTAAGTTTCCAAGTTTTTCCATAACTTCTCAATAACAAAGATAACAGAGAATTTTTAACTGAAGACAGGAACAGCTTGAGCTCAAATAAACAAACATTACTCACCGCTTTACTCGCCTTCTAAAGCAGTGGGTCTCAAACTGGTACTCAGGAACCCCTGGATGGTCCACATTTCTGCTACCTGTGCTCCCTATGTGTCTCTGTGTGTTGGGTTGGGCAAAAATCTGGACCACCTACAGGGGGCATAAAATCGCTTCTTTTCAACATCAGTAGGGGGTTAGGCAGAGGTTGAAACTTCCAGTCCAGAAAGTCCAGAAAGTTGAAATCATCTTTTAACTTTCTCAACCTGAACCTTACTTCCACATCTGGGAGTAAGGGCATCCCTCCTTGACCCCACAACCCTGTTTGTTGTTCATGTTGCGATTGAGAACATAAGTAACAAATGAAGAGCCCTGACCTCTGGGTTCTTCAGAAACCACTCCGGTTCCTCTTCTTCTTCTTATTTGTGCTTCAGATCATCACCCCAGTTTGTCTTGCGGACCTCATCGTGCCTGGCAAGCGCAGCGCTCTTGCTGACTTTCCAGGCTGCTTTTGTCAAATTATGAAAACTTTTGTCGTGAGATGTCGATCGCTTCAGTCATTGATTGATTTCTCAAAGGTGAGAGGTGCTACACACATCTCCATAGCGACAAAGCCATGCTCGGCGGTTCAGAGTGACTGACACTCTCTCCGGCTTTGATTTTTCTCCTTTTAACACGTTTCTCCGTCTTGCATCACCGAGATCCAAGAGCTGATAAATGAATAATTATGTTGGAATTGTCAGAAATGTCACCAGTCGCGCATGTGAGCGCATACGTACGTGTGACACGAGAAAGAGGTGCACACATAAGAGCATAAGAGTGCGAGAGAGAGACTGTTATGTCTTGCTCTCTGCGAGTGTCTGATAGATATGATGATGGGAAGGGGGGTGGAGGGGGTTCTGTGTTGCCTCTTATCAAAGTACCTGACAGACCAGGATCAATAGTAAAGCCTGAAGCAGGAGAATTCTGTCAGGTCATCTAACTCACAAAGGAAGCCGCTACCTGCTGCTAGACCCGTCTACAAGGACTGCTCACCAGCGAGCAGCAGTATGAGGATTTGAGAGGGAACTCTACCAACTGCACGGATGACGATTTCGTCAGCACCGGTCTGGAGGCATGTGGGACGGTACGACCCAGCTTCCTCACTATCAAAGGCATAAGGGATTGATGTTGATGGACTGTTGATGGAGGTCGATTTCTATTCATTGTAATGATGGTTGTACACTATATGTGCAAAAGTTTGTGGACACCCCTTCTATTGAATGCATTCAACTACCTTAGGTCACACCCATTGCAAATGCTGACACACACACCCTGTCTAGTCCATGTAGAGAAGTATGTATATATTGGTAATTTATCTACGTTTTTGCATCTAAATGTCTTGCCATCCCTTTGCTGCTGTGGAATTCCCCACTGTAGGACTAATAAAGAATTATCTTATGTTATAAAAAAGCAATGATGCAGAGTTCTTATTATGTGAAGAGCCGTTTATTCAGGCAGAGAGCAGTTTGTGCATTTACAGTTTTCAGTAGTGTTCTCTATTGACTTTACTAAAAGAACTATTTTTTGAATATCTAGAGCTTTGGGACTTTATCCTCATTGAGATTTAGTTTTTTTTAATAATGTTAAACTTTTCAACAATTTTCAACTTAAGACAGAAACAGCTTAAACTCAAATAAATAAGCATTACTCACTACTGCCCTCTAAAGGTGTGATTGCACCTGTTGGAGGTTTTCCATTGTGTCTCTCCTTAAAGCATTTCAGCTTTATTTCATTATTTATATCTCAGCCTACAATTTCAGAGGGCCAAAAATGCTTCTAATCAACACTGGGCGGGACGCGTCCCCCTTCTCATCCTTAGATAACTCCACTGCATGTTAATTCACAGTGTGATGACAATGTCTAATCTGGACACTTCAGATATTTTAATGAATGGTCTATCATCACATCCTTCTTGAACTTCTGACCTGATTTGTAATGAGCTCCATGATCACAGACCCCTGCATGAGCTCCTAACCTTCTTCCGAAAATTGAACTCCTTTTCCACCGTATTCTCATATCTACCACACTGTATGACAGCGGGGAACCCTCAGGGCCTTCTCGTCCTTGAGTAGACCCAATGATTTCAGTAAATTAAAAATACAGCATTATTTAAAACTGTCATTTGATTAGATTTATTATATTCAGTAGAAAGACGCTGGTGTTTACACTGCTGTGTTACACTACTAGTCTATGTTAGAGTACTAGTCTCTGTTGCTCAGTTCTGGTGAAAACTTAAACACTAAACAGAAAACTGTCCAATCAAGATGTTTTTAATTCTTTCTGCGATATCTGGGCAGAT
Source organism: Salminus brasiliensis (assembly GCF_030463535.1). NCBI lineage: Eukaryota > Metazoa > Chordata > Actinopteri > Characiformes > Bryconidae > Salminus > Salminus brasiliensis. Next base: position 35,871,193 of record NC_132896.1, read on the forward strand.
ACAACTAATCGACTGAAGTCCATCAAATTCACTAACAACACAATTATAATTGTTGTTTATGTTTTATGTTTAACAAAATAAAATATTATAAATATAAACAAGGTACTAAGAGTAAACAAGGTGCAAGAACTAAGGGTCATAACAAAGAACACAACAGAACGTGGCAAACAAGGTGGCGAACATAACAAACCCGGGACTGGGAGGAGCAGGGAGCTGAACGAGAGAATAACGAGGGGGTGAACTAAAGATGCGACTAAACTGAAAGCTGCAAGCCTCGCTTGGGCAACGTGAGCAATAATGAACTAAAGACAGAGCCGCACTCTGTATATAAACAGGGGTAGCTGGGGAACCAGCTGCCTGACTAGAAAACAAGGCCAACCAAACCGGAGTACGCAGACCACTGCCTAGAACTGGGGTCGTCTAGGAACCTGAGCAGAAAGCGGATGTACCTCGCTTGCCTCTTGAACCAGACTGTGGTATCTCTTAACTAAAAACAGATCACTTGCCAACCTGAACATGCCACCAACGCGTGGGGAGTCAAGGAGATCCCTGGAGATCCAAGGATTCAATGAGATTCAATTCACGACAAGGAGTGGCCGTCATGGAGCTCCCTTAATGCTCCCAGTCCCAGGTGTAACTCATGAACATCAAACGAACCCAACTGAACATGAATCAACACAAAAAAACAATATGGGCCTGTGGGCGGCAGTGCCCCGGGGGAGGGCGTGATGACAAGGGCCTGACATTTTTAACATATTTTATGTACAAAAGTACTTTTGCTAGAATATTTGCAACATACTTGGACAAATATCAGTATGTTTTAAATAGAATTAAGTTCACTTTATTTTCACTAGGGTTTTTGATTAATCTCACCTGCAGACTCGCGCTACCTAACAGCACTATCCAGAGAATAAGTTCTCTTTTGAGTGTTGCTTTCTGTCAATGTTTTGTCCTAAAGCTCTTAGGGAGGTTTCCTCCCTCTGCAGTGCTCATTAGGGGACTGCACCCAAGTTTCGTTGGGACAATGCCTGTTGTAGAAGAACGATGCAAATAACAGAACCCAACTGAAATGAATATGTGCTAGTCCTGTATTTCTGCTGTAATTGACCAGGTTCTCCTGCAGGAGCCACACACTGAGTTTTAATGATGGCTTGTGCTCACTGTAAGCCCTCGGGTCACTTGCTCCTTGTTTAATCACATTTTCATTTTGGCAAGATTCCTCAGGATGCTCTCCTCCTTACCCATCTTCTCCAGACATGATTAGCAGCACAATTTACTATTTGGTTTGTAAATAAAAAAGTCACTGTGAGAAATATAACACCTGGGAATGGGTAAGAGGACAAAAGTAGAACCAGAGAGGAGGGAAACTGGAAAGCTGTGTTTTTTTTTCCAACTGAGCAGACGTAGGGAATCATTGGTTCCTCTCAGTAATTCTTCTTAGGTACGGGTGTAGTACTGGTTTTAAAAGGGACTGGGTGGAGTAATTACATTTTGAGAAGTGAGGGGGCATGTCCTACACCTAAGAGCAAGAGGTTCTTCTTTTCTGGTTTTCTCAGTTGTGTCTTTATGCTCTTTGACTGTTGGGTCCTTTCAGTGGTTCTTCCTTGGGATTTTGTGGTGGCTAGTAAAGATATTTCTTGAGTCCTGTTTTTCTCAGTGGTTCTTTCTCATGCTCATAGGGAGGTTCTCCTTTTAAACCATAGTTCCTCTCTGTGGTTCCTCCTCATGTTTATAATAAGGTTCTTTTTTTGAGTCCTGTTTTTTTCTTTATGTTCCTAGTGAGGTTCTAATTTGAGTCATGGTTCCTTTCTTCATCCTCTTGGGGGGTTCCCTCTTTAGTCATGGGTTCTCTCAGGGGTTCTTCCTCATGATGTTATGGAGTTTATTATGACATAACATCATGAGGAATCCCCTGCTGATGCTCACTGCTCCCATGGTTCTGGATTACTGCTGTTTTGGGACAGTGTCTATTGTAGAAGGCCTCAAGCAAACAGAACCGAACTGAATTCAGTTCTCAATTTTTCTGGCAAAAACAAAGTGTACTGTGGACAGAGGGGGGCATGGAGTCTCGTCTCTGTCTGACTAGCGCCTTGAGTTGATAACCAGCATTGTGTCGAGTGGGAAAAGATGTGCTTATGCTCGGCTGGCGATAAAGGCTTTGCGGAGTTCCACCGCTCCATCGACTTCGTAAACATCCATCGCTGACTGACTGGGTCTGCTGAAAGCCAACACCCTGCAAAAGCTAATCAGGAGAGTCACCCACTGGGAGCCTCCCCCTAACACACATACACACACACAGACACACAGACACACACACACACACACACACACACACACACACACAAGCACGCATCATCTCTCTGCCAGGAAATTTCACAAGGTTGCTGCGTTTAGCTTCATGGACGGCTAATTCTGTTTGTTTGGAATGGCGGGCGCCGCGCGTTGACCGGGATGCTTAATTAGCGCTATTATGAAAGCCTGTTTACAAATGAGCTAAGTGATCCCTCTGACAGCAGCATGCTAAGCCGGAGCCTCTCCACCCCTTCGCCTTGCCAGAGAGTCAAGCCTCAGACAGATGAGCGCAGGCAGGGGTTAGCGCTAGCGGCTAATCCATCGGCAGCTGGCAGGTTTCTGCTAACTTCCACTGGAGGTGTTTCTAATGGAAAACTGAGGAACGACTCCAAACCACTGAAATTCACACAAATCCAGTAACTCCTACTGACTACCTCAAGTCCTGTCATGTGTGAATGTATCGAATACATTCTGTCAGCTCTGTGACTATGATGCAGAACCGTGGTTAGTACGTCTGTGCGTCTGTCGGGTCTGTCTGTCTGTCTGTCTGTATTTTTATGTTGGTCTATCATTTGACGTTTGGACTGTATCTATTTCTCTAGTTTGCCTATCTGTATGTCTGTCAGTCAGTCTATCCTTTAGTCAATCTATATACTGTGTGTGTGTGTGTGTGTGTGTGTGTGTGACTGTCATGTATTCTGTGAATTTCCTGCTCTTTTTCTTTAACTCTTTAAATGATTAAACTCATTAGATAATTATGACCCTAGCTGAACCAGACACCGATCAGTGCATTACTGTGGCCTTCCATTGTGTCAGTGTAATTGGAAGGAATTATTGATGCTGCTGGACATTTGCTGTGGATTTCTGAAAGCATGCATGAAACATGTGTAAGACATGGCCAGGGGCATGATGTTATGCCTCATGACTGCTTAATCATGTTTAGAAACCTAGGAGATATTAGTCCATAAACACCTCAATAAACACTCCTATACACTAGAATAGGAGATATTAGTCCATACACATCTCAATAAACACTCCTATACACTAGAATAGGAGATATTAGTCCATAAACACCTCAATAAACACTCCTATACACTAGAATAGGAGATATTAGTCCATAAACACCTCAATAAACGCTCCTATACACTAGAATAGGAGATATTAGTCCATTCACACCTCAATAAACACTCATATACACTAGAATAGGAGATATTTTTCCATAAACACCTCAATAAACACTCCTATACACTAGAATAGGAGATATTAGTCCATACACACCTCAATAAACACTCCTATACACTAGAATAGGATATATTAGTCTACAAAACCCTTAATAAACACTCCTTTACACTAGAATAGGAGATATTAGTCCATTCACACCTCAATAAACACTCCTATACACTAGAATAGGAGATATTAGTCCATACACACCTCAATAAACACTCCTATACACTAGAATAGGAGATATTAGTCCATAAACACCTCAATAAACACTCCTATACACTAGAATAGGAGATATTAGTCCATACACACCTCAATAAACACTCCTATACACTTGAATAGGAGATATTAGCCCATACACACCTCAATAAACACCCCTACACACTAGAATAGGAGATATTAGTCCATAAACACCTCAATAAACACTCATATACACTAGAATAGGAGATATTAGTCCATAAACACCTCAATAAACACTACTATACACTAGAATAGGAGATATTAGTCCATAAACACCTCAATAAACACTCCTATACACTAGAATAGGAGATATTAGTCCATAAACACCTCAATAAACACTCCTATACACTAGAATAGGAGATATTAGTCCATAAACACCTCAATAAACACTCCTATACACTAGAATAGGAGATATTAGTCCATACACACCTCAATAAACACTCCTATACACTTGAATAGGAGATATTAGCCCATAAACACCTCAATAAACACTCTTATACACTAGAATAGGAGATATTAGTCCATACACACCTCAATAAACACTCCTATACACTAGAATAGGAGATATTTGCCCATAAACACCTCAATAAACACTCTTATACACTAGAATAGGAGATATTAGTCCATAAACACCTCAATAAACACTCCTATACACTAGAATAGGAGATATTAGTCCATTCACACCTCAATAAACACTCATATACACTAGAATAGGAGATATTTTTCCATAAACACCTCAATAAACACTCCTATACACTAGAATAGGAGATATTAGTCCACCTCAATAAACACTCCTATACACTAGAATAGGAGATATTAGTCCATAAACCCCTCAATAAACACTCCTATACACTACAATAGGAGATATTAGTCCATAAACACCTCAATAAACACTCCTATACACTAGAATAGGAGATATTAGTCCATACACACCTCAATAAACACTCCTATACACTAGAATAGGAGATATTAGTCCATACAGACCTCAATAAACACTCCTATACACTAGAATGGGAGATATTAGTCCATACACACCTCAATAAACACTCCTATACACTAGAATAGGAGATATTAGTCCATACACACCTCAATAAACACTCATATACACTAGAATAGGAGATATTTTTCCATAAACACCTCAATAAACACTCCTATACACTAGAATAGGAGATATTAGTCCATACACACCTCAATAAACACTCCTATACACTAGAATAGGATATATTAGTCTACAAAACCCTTAATAAACACTTCTTTACACTAGAATAGGAGATATTAGTCCATTCACACCTCAATAAACACTCCTATACACTAGAATAGGAGATATTAGTCCATACACACCTCAATAAACACTCCTATACACTAGAATAGGAGATATTAGTCCATAAACACCTCAATAAACACTCCTATGCACTAGAATAGGAGATATTAGTCCATACACACCTCAATAAACACTCCTATACACTTGAATAGGAGATATTAGCCCATACACACCTCAATAAACACCCCTACACACTAGAATAGGAGATATTAGTCCATAAACACCTCAATAAACACTCATATACACTAGAATAGGAGATATTAGTCCATAAACACCTCAATAAACACTCCTATACACTAGAATAGGATATATTAGTCCATAAACACCTCAATAAACACTCCTATACACTAGAATAGGAGATATTAGTCCATAAACACCTCAATAAACACTCCTATACACTAGAATAGGAGATATTAGTCCATAAACACCTCAATAAACACTCCTATACACTAGAATAGGAGATATTAGTCCATACACACCTCAATACACACTCCTATACACTAGAATAGGAGATATTAGTCCATACACACCTCAATAAACACTCCTATACACTAGAATAGGAGATATTAGTCCATAAACACCCTCAATAAACACTCCTATACACTAGAATAGGAGATATTAGTCCATACACACCTCAATAAACACTCCTATACACTAGAATAGGAGATATTAGTCCATACACACCTCAATACACACTCCTATACACTAGAATAGGAGATATTAGTCCATACACACCTCAATAAACACTCCTATACACTAGAATAGGAGATATTAGTCCATAAACACCTCAATAAACACTCCTATACACTAGAATAGGAGATATTAGTCCATTCACACCTCAATAAACACTCATATACACTAGAATAGGAGATATTTTTCCATAAACACCTCAATAAACACTCCTATACACTAGAATAGGAGATATTAGTCCATACACACCTCAATAAACACTCCTATACACTAGAATAGGAGATATTAGTCCATACACACCTCAATAAACACTCCTATACACTAGAATAGGAGATATTAGCCCATAAACACCTCAATAAACACTCCTATACACTAGAATAGGAGATATTACTCCATACACACCTCAATAAACACTCCTATACACTAGAATAGGAGATATTAGTCCACCTCAATAAACACTCCTATACACTAGAATAGGAGATATTAGTCCATAAACCCCTCAATAAACACTCCTATACACTACAATAGGAGATATTAGTCCATAAACACCTCAATAAACACTCCTATACACTAGAATAGGAGATATTAGTCCATACACACCTCAATAAACACTCCTATACACTAGAATAGGAGATATTAGTCCATACAGACCTCAATAAACACTCCTATACACTAGAATGGGAGATATTAGCCCATAAACACCTCAATAAACACTCCTATACACTAGAATAGGAGATATTACTCCATACACACCTCAATAAACACTCCTATACACTAGAATAGGAGATATTAGTCCACCTCAATAAACACTCCTATACACTAGAATAGGAGATATTAGTCCATAAACCCCTCAATAAACACTCCTATACACTACAATAGGAGATATTAGTCCATAAACACCTCAATAAACACTCCTATACACTAGAATAGGAGATATTAGTCCATACACACCTCAATAAACACTCCTATACACTAGAATAGGAGATATTAGTCCATACAGACCTCAATAAACACTCCTATACACTAGAATGGGAGATATTAGTCCATACACACCTCAATAAACACTCCTATACACTAGAATAGGAGATATTAGTCCATACACACCTCAATAAACACTCATATACACTAGAATATGAGATATTAGTCTATAAACACCTCAATAAACACTCCTATACACTAGAATAGGATATATCAGTCCATAAACACCTCATTAAACACTCCTATACACTAGAATGGGAGATAATAGTCCATACACACCTCAATAAACACTCCTATACACTAGAATAGGAGATATTAGTCCATAAACACCTCAATAAACACTCCTATACACTAAAATATGAGATATTAGTCCATACACACTTCAATAAACACTCCAATGTCATAAAAATGTCATATGTCATAAAAACATTGTTGTTATTCATCTCATTGGCTGGTCTGATAGGTTAAAATCATAATTAAATTATACAACACTTGGAAAGCTGAATCCAGCCATCAGGGAATGGAAAACTCTGTACTGTGTATGGCAGTGGCCCTCTTGAAGTGGAGCTGACACCGCTGATTTAGACAGTAATTGGAGAAGTTATTGGTCGGGCTGGATGGCACTTCGTATGCTGTGTGTTTCTGTATAGATGCATGAAGGATGTGTGTGTGTGTGTGTGTGTGTGTGTGTGTGATATGCCCCAAGGCTGAGCTGTTATGCTTCATGACTGCATGATCACATTCAAAATCCCATCACACCTGCCACGGATGCATCTCGAGATGCATTTTCAATCATGCAAAAGCAATGCGATGCTTTCAATTCAGCACAGACAAATCTAAAGCGTCCCGTGAATCTGAGTGAGATGCTAATACAAGAAGAGCCGTTCAGTTCACATTCTTGCCGTTCGCTCATCATCTGAGATCTCCAGAGGAAGCAATGTCAAACCATTTAACAATTTCAGTACTACATTAAATTCTTTGTATTATAATGTCTTTAATGTTTTTTTTTTGTGAAAACCTTTAAGCACTATAAATATAATTTATATATATATATATATATATACATGAATTAATTATACATTAGTCCATAATAAACACTCCTATACACTACAATAGGACATATTTGTCCATACACACCTCAATAAACACTATTATACACTAGAATAGGAGATATTAGTATATAAACACCCTCAATAAACACTCCTATACACTAGAATAGGAGATATTAGTCCATACACACCTCAATAAACACTCCTATACACTAGAATAGAGATATTAGTCCATAAACACCTCAATAAACACTCCTATACACTAGAATAGAGATATTAGTCCATAAACACCTCAATAAACACTCCTATACACTAGAATAGGAGATATTAGTCCATACACACCTCAATAAACACTCCTATACACTAGAATAGAAGATATTAGTCCATAAACACCTCAATAAACACTCCTATACACTAGAATAGGAGATATTAGTCCATACACACCTCAATAAACACTCCTATACACTAGAATAGGAGATATTGGTCCATAAACACCTCAATAAACACTCCTATACACTAGAATAGGAGATATTAGTCTATAAACACCCTCAATAAACACTCCTATACACTAGAATAGGAGATATTAGTCCATACACACCTCAATAAACACTCCTATACACTAGAATAGGAGATATTAGTCTATAAACACCCTCAATAAACACTCCTATACACTAGAATAGGAGATATTAGTCCATACACACCTCAATAAACACTCCTATACACTAGAATAGGAGATATTAGTCCATAAACACCTCAATAAACACTCCTACACACTAGAATAGGAGATATTAGTCCATACACACCTCAATAAACACTCCTATACACTAGAATAGGAGATATTGGTCCATAAACACCTCAATAAACACTCCTATACACTAGAATAGGAGATATTAGTCTATAAACACCCTCAATAAACACTCCTAAACACTAGAATAGGAGATATTAGTCCATACACACCTCAATAAACACTCCTATACACTAGAATAGGAGATATTAGTCCATACAGACCTCAATAAACACTCCTATACACTAGAATGGGAGATATTAGTCCATACAGACCTCAATAAACACTCCTATACACTAGAATGGGAGATATTAGTCCATACACACCTCAATAAACACTCCTATACACTAGAATAGGAGATATTAGTCCATACAGACCTCAATAAACACTCCTATACACTAGAATGGGAGATATTAGTCCATACACACCTCAATAAACACTCCTATACACTAGAATAGGAGATATTAGTCCATACAAACCTCAATCAACACTCCTATACACTAGAATGGGAGATATTAGTCCATACACACCTCAATAAACACTCCTATACACTAGAATGGGAGATATTAGTCCATAAACACCTTAATAAACACTCCTATACACTAGAATAGGAGATATTAGTCCATACACACCTCAATAAACACTCCTATACACTTGAATGGGAGATATTAGTCTATAAACATCTCATTAAACACTCATTTATGTACATATTTATTTTATTGTTTATTTATTTATTAATAAGTTATGAGCCCTGGGCACCCATGTTACTTGGAGCACTTTTGGTATGTACTGACCACTGCATACCGGACTAAACACCCCACAAGACCTGTCTGATGTTCTGGAGATGTTCTGACCAGTCATTATCTAGAACATCGCAGTCTGGTTCTTGTCAAAGTGTCTCAGATTTTTACTCTTGTCCATTTTTCCTGCCTCATTACCTTCATCACCTTTAAGAACTGGCTGTTCACTCACTGCCTAATATGTAGATCCAGCCCTTCGACAGACAGGAGACACTGTAGATGAATATAATCAATGACTTTTACTTGTCACCTGTCAGTGGTGCTAATGTTATGACTAGTGTGCATTAAAGCCATTTATCTGACGCTCTTCTCCAGTATGACTGATTTGAGTCATGGTAGGAGAAAGCAGAGTTAGGAGTCTTGCCCAAGGACTATTATTGGTGTAGAGTGTTAGGCCTGTCTGTGCTACCCTAACTGCATCCATATTCACAGTTTGATAGATTACTGAACAGACGGATAGATGGCTAGATTGCCTTTTACTTACTAAAACAGCTGAAGTATCTGCCCATTGGCTTCCATTATGCATAAGTTTGTTTAACTGCATGATGCACCATGCCTGTGAAGCAGCCATATTTTATTCATCGCAGTTGCCAGGATGTGTATACACGCAGAGACGCGAGCGTTTTTTCCACACAGGCACCTGTCAGGAGAGGGAGGGGTGACCCAGCCCGAGACGTTTCGCCGTTTTCAAAGTCTCCCTCATAATATTCGCTAAATAATTTAAACGCGTGTGACAGGTATCTACGAAAGGTGTCACCCTGCATCTCAGCTTCTTTTAGCTTTCTTTTTTCCCTCTTTTACATCCCCCCTGCTCCCCCCTTTCTTCCTTTCTTTTCCCATTCCCTCGCTCACTCCTCCGCTGTCACACACTGGCGTTCCTCTGCTCCATGATTGCCATGCCCCAAAGCTAAAAAGTCAGAGACGCATCAAATGCTATTCGCGGCGTCGGCGTCATTATTTTTGTGTACATATTGAGGTTCTGCGCGACGTGGAACACAGCGAGGGGAAAAATGAGCTTTTTATTTGGTCTCTGTCTCTGCAATTGTTCTCCCTCCTTTGCTTAGAGCATTTTAGGTACAATACCATCAGCCCCTTATTGTTTTCCTGTCTCACCGAATCTCAGCTGTGATTCCCCTCATGAGCGATGACGGAGGTGCTCCGCACAGTCTTTTAGTTTCATCACTAAGGCTTTTGATCACACTCACAGCCACACAATGTGTGCATATACAGTGTGCTTTTTTTGTGTTTGTATATATATATATATATATATATACACACACACAATACAGAATAATAATACAGAGTAATCGTGATTCTCAGCACACACTGATTGCAGGTTTGGTGAAAAATGCTCTTCAAAAAATGGTTCTTCAAAGGTTCTTCAGTGAAATCAATGGGTCTCATTCACCAACAGCTTCTCAAAACATTTCCTAAGTTCGTTTTCGACGTGTTTTTATATGCAGAATTATTTTACAGCTCGGATCTGATAATGATAATCCCACTGTCCTCCCAAACTGAATATATAAGAAAACACTGGGGAATGTCAGGAATCCTAGAAAAGGTTGAACCCAAGGATCACTGGTTTAAGTCTCTTTTGTGTGACACTGGCCAACACGAGTGCTGACCCAGTGATGTTGCATCAACACCAGTTGGAAAAGAGTCGGCTCCGGTTGCACGTGTGTCAGACTTTACCCTCCCAGTGTCGGGAGCATTACACACGATGGGGGAGATGACCAACGAGCGGTTTGGGCAATTGGCTAAAATCTAAAATTGGTGGAAAAATGAGGACAAAATACAAGGAAGACTTCTCAGCCATGACCAGCCTCCACTGTGAGTCTGAAGAGCAGCCAGAGTTGCCAAAATGTGGCTACACCCTTAAAAAAGGGAATTTTTAGTTTCTTCAGCAAAGGCAGTGCTTCTATGTAAAACTATGACAATCTGAACCATCTGGATGCGTAAATGTTTGAACTCTTTAAGGATTTAAATTATCTTTTATACACAAGAACGTTTGAGAACAGGGTTCTATAGAGCACTACAAAAGGGTTCTACTCCTGCTCCTTTAGAAGCATTTCAGCACTATATAAAAGTCTGTTTTGCTTAGAGTGGAGTTTTAAAATGCAGTCAAATAGGATGCAGACTGAAAGAGAGCTTCGGCCGTCACTTTGGTTTTATTTAAGGTGGAACAAGACACCAAGATGTAGAGAACTCAGCACCTTTTGCTTCATCTTGTATTCTAAGAGCGTAAAATGCCATTTTTGGCACTTTTCCCCCTCTGAGCAGTCTAAAACCCACCGTAACGATGCCCCTGATGTGTGTGCATGATTCCAAAAGTGGAAAATGAGAAAAAATAAAGGGAAGTCTTTCATGAGTGGGCGTATCCGCACTTTTGAACCATACTCATACGTATTTCCTTTTTTCCTCTCACTCTTTCTCTCTCTGATAAGGCACCACATGACTGACCATCTGGCCGTGTCATGATTAGGACAGAGTGTGTGTTTATTACTCTACCTGCTCTAATAAAGGTCACCCTGCTGAGAGAAACACAGTGAGGCAAAAACACACACTGAGCAAAACCATCTGGATTTATTGTAGGAACACCGCATTAACTACTGTAATCACTGCTTGCTAACACACAAACACACACACGCACATACATACACACACACACACACATGCATACACACTACACCCCCAGATTTACAATGACATCAAGAGTAGTTACCGCTGAGGTAACATCTTCTCTCATTCACAAACAGGGCGCACTGGCCTGTTTTACCATGTGTGTCCTGATGGTGGTGCGACTGCTCCTTTCCCTCATTTGCATGTTTCCATTAGAGATTCATAACAGAACACCGTCCCACAAATAAGCACAGCCTGGGGGAATCCAACAGTAAGGAGGTTTCCACACTAGCGCTCGCTCTGAGAGTTCGGGAGGTTTGGTCAGGTGTGAAAGCTGATTTCAAGTCTGCGAGCGGCTCAGAGGACTGAGCTCCTGCTCCTCCTGAAATCAATGGTCTGGGTTTGCTTCTGTCGGACTCTGGTGCACGCTTGGAAGCTATCTGCTCAACGTGTCATGATTTTGATTTTGTCACATGACTGCCTCGACTAATGGCTTCTCCTATGAGAACGGCTCCTTGTTTGCAGGTGTTTCTGCATGGTGAAATGCTACGACTCCAGAAACTCTTGTATCATAGGAAAATGATGAAAAGCAATAAACCATTAATATTATTGCTTTTCACAGAAAACAAAGCAGGGATAATCAGCCCCTTCCTCAAACGAGCCCAGAATCTTGACTTGAGTGTGGGACAAGTGTGAAAACGCCATAAAGGTCTCAGTAAAAATGCCATGACTGATCGTGGTGAAGATCATTGTGTAATGTAAATCACTGAGAGCGGAAAGTGGAGTGGAGAGGGGGTGGAGATCACTGAGAAGATCTTATTGGAGATCACTTAGAAGATCTCTCTTCTGAAGAATGTCAGAGCATTAAAACACAATTCAGCATACAGTATTTACCACCTGTGGTTTCCGGCAGCTCAGCCAATCAGATTACACACATTATAGATTAAACCAGACTAGAAGATTAGAATCAGAACTACAGCAAACCCACAGTTGGGCTTGTGAAGCACTGAGGCTTACTGTACATCTGGATGCTTTAGCTTCAACTCTCTATGTTAAAGATAGGTCGAATAAGGTCCGTAACGCTGCTCCTTCTCTTGAACCTCCAACGACTCCACTCTTGTTCTGCTCCGGGTTTGTGCTGGTCAGGACGTCCTACACTCCTGGCCTAAGCCGACCAATTCTGTTTTTGTTGGCGGAGCGTTTTATTATAGGCTGTTGGGAAGTATTAGAGGTCTGGAGCAGCCTTGTCATGTTGGTAAGAGATTCCTCCCCAGCTGGAACACATACACACATGTCTACAGTGTGTGTTCCTGTCTTGTTTATATGGCCTTTATATGATTCACAGACACACACTCACACAGAGAACTGTGTACTCTCTTTGAATATTGCTCCTTGAAGTACAGATGCAGGGCTGTGATGTAATGGTCTGATCGATATTTCTCTGGGAGGAGCTCTGAGTGTTGCTGGGAGGCAGAGCTGTTTCATTTGTTAGCCCTGTTTAATTTTTCATTTCATTCATCTGTGAGAAGAAACGACCTTTTCTCTGCTTCTGGAGGAACTGATTGTGCTGTGTGTAATCTTTTATAACCCAGGCACATCACAGCGGTCGCACTGGTAGCCAGACTGGGAGCCCTCACACAAAGCTACAGCAATCATATCTAATAAATAAACAAACAAATAAATAAATAATAGATAGACAGGCCGATAAATAGATACACTATAGGGGCAAAAATATTGGGACACCCGCTCATTCATCATAAATCATGGGTATTAAAAAGAGTGTATCCTGCTGTTGTTGGAGTAACTGTCTCAGCTGTGCAGGGAAGACGTTATACTAGATATTGGAGGAGAATAGCTGTCAGGATTTGATTGCAGGATTTTGATGTTCACCACCCCACCTCATCTCCAACTCTCCAACTAATCCGAAAAGTATTGGACAGAGCACCACCATCATTCCAGAGTGCTAAGGGGCTTTATACCCCTCTAGTCCACGCCTGGCTTTAGGCAGCATGGTGCCAATAGGTTCAGGCTTATCTGCTCCAGAGAGTCCTATTCTATTGGCAGAACAGTATGTGACTAAACATGCTGTGTGTGCATTTGCACACAATGGGTGCAATTTAAAGTAGTTAAATGCATTTATTAGAAGAGGTGTCCACAAACATTTGGACTTTAGATGGTAGATAGACAGAGAGACAGACAGACAGACATAAAATAACTAAGCAGGTAAAAGATGACCTGACCTCCAAAAGTCAGAAGGTTAAATATTAAACATTTCTTAAATATTTTAAGCGAGATTACTTTTTTATTTCCATCTTTTACAGTTTCAGAATAGAAAAGAAAAAGGGCCTGAAGCAGAAGTTTGTGCACCCTGCATGATCAGTACTTAGTAACACCCCCTTCGGCGAGTATCACAACTTGTAAACGCTGGCTCTTAGCAGCTAAGAGTCTTTCACTTCTTTGTTTGGGGGATTTTCATCTTTTCTCCCTGCAGAAGACTCTACTTCTCTGAGGTTCTTGGGTCGTCTTGCTGCACTGCTCTTTTGAGCTTTGCCCACAGGTTTTTGATGATGTTTAGGTCAGGAGACTGTGAGAGCCATGGTCAGAAGTAGTTCCTTGTGTGTTTAGGATCATTATCCTGCTGTAGAAGCATGATTTTCTCTCTGCCCCCTTGCTGACCAGTTGGAAAGGTGTTCTTTTAATGAAAGTCTACACCCTTTATAAATATATCCTTGCTCATTGTGGCCAAAAATGTATATTTTAAATGCATCAGTCCACAGGAATTGTTTCCAAAATGCTTCAGACTTGTTTAGTTGAGAAATGTAATGGTGAGGATGGAGGAGAAGTTTTATTCTAATGACTGTGCTTCCACAAAGGTCATATTTGTGCAGGTGGAGCTGCACAGTAGAACAGTGCACCACCACTCCATAGTCTGAATGTAACAGGGCTTTTCATTTGTCTTTCCAGCAATTCTACGACCAGTTATCTCTGAAGTCTCAGCCTGACCTCACTGTTTCTGTTAACTGCATTTTTAAATGACATTAGCAGGAAATGGTTACCTGAAAATGTGCTATCTTCATGCTGCATGTCTTCTCCTGTCTGCTGGGCCTTTGTTATGTTAATGTTCAGAGAGCTCAGCAGCTGCTTAGAGGAGCCCATGGCTGCTGATTGTTGGGATGAGGTTTGAGGATTCAGAGTTTTTATAAAGGTTTAAATTGTGCATCACCTGCTCTTTCCTAATGATGACTATGAACAAGCCCAAGCCCTAACACTGTCTGTGAGGTGCGTGGTGTGTTCTTCCCATGTCCACATGGGTTTTCTCCGGGTTTCCTTCTGCCTCCCAAAAACACATACATTGTAGGTGGATTGACTAAATTGTCCCTAGGTGAATGGGTATGTGTGGACTGGCCCCCTGTCCATAGGGTATTCCTGCTATGAAAAATACCCTGACCAGAAAAATAAACAAACCAATTAAAAGCGGATAAGAAGATGGCCTGATGGATGGGTAATTAAGACAAAGAAATCAATAAATTAGGTAAGTATAAATAAGCAAATAATAATAAGCATACACATTTTATTTATTTACATTTGATCATTTGCAGATGAGTTTTGGCTCTACAGCATGTAAATCTAATTGCGCAGTCTTTCAGAAATCCATATAAATCCCTTAGATTCATACCGGACTGCTTCTGATACCCTGCCTGAGTCGTGCATTCTGAAGTTATGTAATGAGCTGTCATTTCATTTCTTAAAGTATACTTTCCTAAAGTATATTTAAAAATTAATAACCGTCCGTGACATTGAGGAATAGTGTCATTTCGGCGCGGGCCCGAACACTGGCCATGATGGAAATAGATAAAAATTTGATATGCGCCAGTGTAGGTTTCTATTTATAGCGGGCGGATTAGACAGAGGAGGCATACAAAAGCAGTTCTCCAGTCATGCCTGATCCTTCTACACAGATTTCACATCATTCAGGATGAACTCTCCGGGCTGTGGTGATCAATACAAACCTATAGAAATGAACTGGAACATTCTTTTGTATTTGAGAAGGTGAATAAACACAAAGCTGATTAAAAGATCATTCGAAGGAAAGGTTTCGCAGCTCTTCTATCAGACGAGTAAAACAGTAATCACCCCTCAAAGTTTCCTATAGCTGGAGATCAGGCTTCCACACCAATGTAAGGGATTTTGGCCCACTCTTCTTTGCAGAATCCTTTAATTCAGGCATATTGGAGGGGTTTGGAGCTTAATTTGCTCGTTCAAGGTCCTGCCGCAGCATTTTTTTAGAAGCTATTTGGGTGATTGAGTAACTAAGGGGAGAGTTGGTGTAGGAGATTTGTCTGAGGCTTTTGTAGGGCTCCAGATAGTCACGTCCAGAGTTACCCTGATCAGGACATGAGCACACAGCTGCTGAAACACAACAGCTTGGAGAACCTGCTGTACACAAACGCCTCTTAGACATTAGTTAGGATTTCAGGAGCCTTCGTGTTGCTGGAAGTAGAAATACGATCCCGTGACGGCAGTTTAAAGTTGGAATCCTTCTCACTATTACTCTCCAGGTTTCCCTCCAAGGTCAGACATCCGCTCCAGAATTACGATCCATAATCTGTTCCCATGACCGCCTCCATCCCTGGGCGTGTGTTAGAGTGCGTGTTTCTCTGTGGCTCTCTAGATGCATCCGTACAGAGGGCACTCCTGTAATTATCTGGGCTCAAAGACACTACAGAGGGAATTTCCCCGGATAACGGCTCTGTGCAATAACGGCCTCTTTGTAATTGCTGTTTGTTTCCTGCTGCTGTGCAAGATGTCTCAGCAGGACGACTCCAGCTTTCCTCCAAGTTTTCCTGCCATGTCGAGGACCAGCCGAACGAGCGCTCGTTTATTACACACATATGAGCGGTGTGATTCGTTTTTGCCTCATCTTTCGACCTGTGGGTTTGTCTGCTATTATCTTCTTATTGTGTTCTACTGTTTTATTCACTGGCTCGGTCATTATTCATGGCTTCTGTTGCTAAATTGGTTAAATCATTGTTTTTTCATTATTCTTTTCATTATAAAAACCTACATAATTCAGTGGTTTATAACAGTCAGTTTTGGTTCATAATTTTGTAATGTTGAAATGATTACTGAGCTTAATGTGTATTCTTCTCTGTTTCTCTGCATTAAGGACTAAACCCATTTATAACCCCATCACTTAGCACCTCTCTGAGCCTCTAGATGTTGGGCAGTACTTTTGGATTTGGGTGTATAGTAGCTGCCTTTATTTGGAAGTCTGAGTTCTGACTGGTAATAAGAAATAAATGTTGTGAACCAATATTAACTCTCTCTGACTCATCGTTTGAGCGAAGGTGGAGAAACTGTGTGAAAGTTGTAAGTAAGGAGAGATTGTATTATGATCTGAATCTGATCTTAGGAATGATTGAAAACATTCTTTACATTTGCTGTTTGCTGAAAACGCTTCAGAAAGTAAATTGAGTATGAATGTAATTCACCCTGTAATTAGTGATATATTATATAAACTAATATAAGGATTAAGGTTGTTATATGCTATATGATCTAGTACAGCAGGAAGCCAGTAAAACTCTAGGGTTAAAGGGTACATTTATAATTCCCAGCAGGATGAGGATAGATGGAGTCAAGAAAATAAGGCAGTGTTAGAAAAGGCTTCAGAGCTGGAGCGAGAGGAGAGGAGGGTGAGTTCGAGTGAAGAATGAGAAATTTATTCCATCTCTTTTCCTCACAGTTCATCTTTCTCCGCTCGCCTGGCCTCCAGGACCCGAGCTTGTGGCAACAGAGAGAGGAAACACAACAAAAGGGGCTGCGGAGCGTCTGAGCCTCGCGGTCCAGCTCTCCCTGGAGGCCCTGGCTGACCATCGATCAGCCTCTACATGACAAACAGGCAGAACGAGCCGTCTGGCCAGCAGGGCCTCTTCAAACAGCCCTCACTCTGCGCCTGTCAATTACCCTGCCTTCCCTGCTCTCCACTGCCGCTCACGCCAGCTGCCTGCGACAAATATTCAATAACCCTGTTCCTACTGTTTGAGCATTACCAAGATGAGGCTCTTTTAAATAGGTCTTATGTCGCCTACCGTCAATACGGAACGTACCGTTCACCTTTTATTCTGTTGGAAATGAAAGAGTTCTGAAGAATGTCGCACGGCAGGACGCCAGCCAAGAGCACCCCACTCAGTCGCAAATGGAGATGAAGCAGAAAAGCAAAACCCAATCCTGAGCCAAACACAGATGATTCTGAAGATCTATCTGCCGATCATGACCATAGATCCACCGCTCCTTTAGAGGGCGGTAGTGAGTAACGTTAGCTCTAACAGGTGCAGTAACTCCTTTAGAGGGCGGTAGTGAGTAACGTTAGCTCTAACGGGTGCAGTGACTCCTTTAGAGGGCGGTAGTGAGTAACGTTAGCTCTAACGGGTGCAGTGACTCCTTTAGAGGGCGGTAGTGAGTAACGTTAGCTCTAACGGGTGCAGTAACTCCTTTAGAGGGCGGTAGTGAGTAACGTTAGCTCTAACGGGTGCAGTAACTCCTTTAGAGGGCGGTAGTGAGTAACGTTAGCTCTAACGGGTGCAGTAACTCCTTTAGAGGGCGGTAGTGAGTAACGTTAGCTCTAACGGGTGCAGTAACTCCTTTAGAGGGCGGTAGTGAGTAACGTTAGCTCTAACGGGTGCAGTGACTCTTTTAGAGGGTGGTAGTGAGTAACGTTAGCTCTAACAGGTGCAGTAACTCCTTTAGAGGGCGGTAGTGAGTAACGTTAGCTCTAACGGGTGCAGTGACTCCTTTAGAGGGCGGTAGTGAGTAACGTTAGCTCTAACGGGTGCAGTGACTCCTTTAGAGGGCGGTAGTGAGTAACGTTAGCTCTAACGGGTGCAGTGACTCCTTTAGAGGGCGGTAGTGAGTAACGTTAGCTCTAACGGGTGCAGTGACTCCTTTAGAGGGCGGTAGTGAGTAACGTTAGCTCTAACGGGTGCAGTAACTCCTTTAGAGGGCGGTAGTGAGTAACGTTAGCTCTAACAGGTGCAGTAACTCCTTTAGAGGGCGGTAGTGAGTAACGTTAGCTCTAACAGGTGCAGTAACTCCTTTAGAGGGCGGTAGTGAGTAACGTTAGCTCTAACAGGTGCAGTAACTCCTTTAGAGGGCGGTAGTGAGTAACGTTAGCTCTAACAGGTGCAGTAACTCCTTTAGAGAGCGGTAGTGAGTAACGTTAGCTCTAACAGGTGCA
Organism: Salminus brasiliensis; assembly: GCF_030463535.1. NCBI lineage: Eukaryota > Metazoa > Chordata > Actinopteri > Characiformes > Bryconidae > Salminus > Salminus brasiliensis. The sequence continues at coordinate 35,890,421 of NC_132896.1, forward strand.
GTAACTCCTTTAGAGGGCGGTAGTGAGTAACGTTAGCTCTAACAGGTGCAGTAACTCCTTTAGAGGGCGGTAGTGAGTAACGTTAGCTCTAACAGGTGCAGTAACTCCTTTAGAGGGCGGTAGTGAGTAACGTTAGCTCTAACAGGTGCAGTAACTCCTTTAGAGGGCGGTAGTGAGTAACGTTAGCTCTAACAGGTGCAGTAACTCCTTTAGAGGGCGGTAGTGAGTAACGTTAGCTCTAACAGGTGCAGTAACTCCTTTAGAGGGCGGTAGTGAGTAACGTTAGCTCTAACAGGTGCAGTAACTCCTTTAGAGGGCGGTAGTGAGTAACGTTAGCTCTAACAGGTGCAGTAACTCCTTTAGAGGGCGGTAGTGAGTAACGTTAGCTCTAACAGGTGCAGTAACTCCTTTAGAGGGCGGTAGTGAGTAACGTTAGCTCTAACGGGTGCAGTAACTCCTTTAGAGGGCGGTAGTGAGTAACGTTAGCTCTAACAGGTGCAGTAACTCCTTTAGAGGGCGGTAGTGAGTAACGTTAGCTCTAACAGGTGCAGTAACTCCTTTAGAGGGCGGTAGTGAGTAACGTTAGCTCTAACAGGTGCAGTAACTCCTTTAGAGGGCGGTAGTGAGTAACGTTAGCTCTAACAGGTGCAGTAACTCCTTTAGAGGGCGGTAGTGAGTAACGTTAGCTCTAACAGGTGCAGTAACTCCTTTAGAGGGCGGTAGTGAGTAACGTTAGCTCTAACAGGTGCAGTAACTCCTTTAGAGGGCGGTAGTGAGTAACGTTAGCTCTAACGGGTGCAGTAACTCCTTTAGAGGGCGGTAGTGAGTAACGTTAGCTCTAACGGGTGCAGTAACTCCTTTAGAGGGCGGTAGTGAGTAACGTTAGCTCTAACGGGTGCAGTAACTCCTTTAGAGGGCGGTAGTGAGTAACGTTAGCTCTAACGGGTGCAGTAACTCCTTTAGAGGGCGGTAGTGAGTAACGTTAGCTCTAACGGGTGCAGTAACTCCTTTAGAGGGCGGTAGTGAGTAACGTTAGCTCTCACAGGTGCAGTAACTCCTTTAGAGGGCGGTAGTGAGTAACGTTAGCTCTAACAGGTGCAGTAACTCCTTTAGAGGGCGGTAGTGAGTAACGTTTAGTAGTGAGTAACCTCTAACTGGTACGTCTTTATATCAGATAAACGTTGTTTAAGCCTTTAAAGGTTCCTCACACATCTCTTTTTCTAAACAACCATTTGAAGCACCTTTATTTTCCAAGGTGTATCATGTGTTAATCAGCTAGGTATCTAACATTAACATGACCGGACTATTTGAAAGCATGAACATAACAAATAATATAGTTAGAACCCATATTTTGCTTAATTTAGCTCCGACAAGGCTTTTATTGGAGACATGGTCCGAGTTAGTGAGGTAGTCTGCTATGTGGATGTTTTAACAAACTAGGATGACCTGATTTTTGTTCTTTTGCACAGATATTAACCCTGGTGCAGTTGCTCTTTTGATTATCTGCACCATCACCACCAGCCCACCCTCCATCTCAAAGCTCTCCTCTCTCTGAAGGTCCAGGTCCACCCCCGCACATACTTTCACTGGAGCATTAAAGTGGCAGCTTGGGAAGAGTCTCAGTCTTGTGCAAATGTGCCTCTTGCTGAGAAAGCTTAGCCAAGGGCTCCCCGGCGGATCCGTCAATTACCCTCGGCCCCCCCGGAGCTGGGGCGGTGAGGCCACGGTCCCCAGAGCTTCCTCAGATGGCGTCCAGAAGAACGGCTGAGAGGAAAAAGGCCAGGAAGGGCCAAGAACAATCCTGCCTACAACTCTAAAGGACGTCAAATCAATTTACGCAACGTACCCCAACACACACTTCCCTGTCCCCAATTATCCAAGTCTTCATAGTGCCTCTGTGGACGGAAAGGGAGAGGAACTCGAAACTGCTTCCATTTTGTCATCTCTGTAGCTCTGAAGGCTTCACAGTTGTGACTCAGTCTTGTGCAAGTGTAGGAAACGTATTTGCGGGCTTTCTTTTAGAAACTTGTCACATATCTCAAAGTTTTGTCAGTGAAAGGAGGTGGAAAAAACGCCTCGCAGAACTTTAGCAGAATGCAGGTTGTTAGGACTTCTCAGCTCAACACGGACAGTCTGCTTACACTATCTAAAAATGGTGCTTGTGTAAGGAAGGGGAGGAAAAAAGCAAGCCGGGGAAAAGAGTGACACTCCGGAGATGAAGTTTGGTGAAACTCTGGGCTAGACAATAGTGGACTGGTAATGTAGAGGGTTTGAGCGCTGTGATTAGCCGTGGCGGTGGAAAGGCAGAACAGCTGGACCGTACAGATACAGTTCCTGCAAGCCTCAAAGCGTCTCCAAAGGGTAAACACAACATGAGTCGCTTTGATTTATGGAGCACGTCACAGACCCAACGGCCATTATTCGCACTGAAAGGCGCCGAGAATCACGGGAGGAAATGTGTCCATAATGCAGCTTTTCACAGGTAGGCTGCAGGAAGTGGAGAATGCGAGGCTTTTCTCTCCACCCCCCCCCACCCCACCCCACCCCTCCAGAAATGCGGTTTGATGAACTGTCCCTTTCTCCTCCCTCTCAGCCCTAATGTATTTCGTTAATGTGTTTGTTCGGGAGCATGGCAAATTATGGCGCGAGTCGTGAATGGGAGCGCATCTCTTTCTCCTTTCACAGCAAATAATTTGGAGCGTGATTAATTTTCAGATACATCTCCCTTTCCTTTTTTTGCTGATATTCCTGGGCATGCTTCTTTACAATGCTTGTTTTTCTATTTATGTGTCAAAGCCCACAATTCAGAACAAGGAGATGTCAAATGTAATTAATAGGACCTATTCAAACATGCACTAATGGAGAGAGGCTGAGCTGAGCAGCCTTTTTTTAAAGAACAGAAGTTCAATAGCGCACACTTTGTTGTTCCCGAACTCCCGGCGCTGAATGCGCTCACCCTTTGAAGCGGTTTAGAGGTAAACCCATTCATTTGGGTGGGCGCTGTTTTGTAGAATATTAAGGCGATGTTTTGGTTATAATGCTCTGCAAGACTTCTCAGGTAGATAAGTACAGGTGCTTTTCTAAGATTACTTTTTTATTAAGAAAATTAATTGAATGAATAACTTCATTAAAATCACCTACACTCTTAAAAATAAAGGGGCTACACATGAGTGTTGCCTTAGAAGATGGCCTTTTTTGGTTTCATAAAAAGCCATTTCTGTTGGGCAGCAGGACCACTGTTGTGTTGTTTTACAAAAATGGTTCCTAATAGAATCGATCAAGCATCTTTGCAGCACCTTTATGTTTAAGAGTGTTGCATCTGGTAGGTGAATTGGCCATGCTGTGGGTGATAGAAGATGGAATGGGGGTATACCTGACTTGTGCCCAGTTTTTCTGGATAGGCTCCGGACCCACCGTGACCCTGACCAGGATGGTGGGTGCATGATAACAACAGTTAAACTGCCTGCTTCTACTTCTAAATATTTACCTAAGTATGTTTATATTTTTAGACAGATAGACAGACAGATATACTGTATATATATATATATATATATATATATATATATATATTACAAATGAAAGCAGCACAAACATTATTAATATAGAGATTATCACTGTTTTCAGAACTTATCTTTTTTTTTTTACATTTTTCATGATGGACCAATAGAAATGCTCTAAAATGGCTAAAATCCTTTTACACAGATTTTCATTGAAAGCGAAGAATGTTTTCCCCTCTTTCTTTGGTATATTGTTATTTTGTTGCTGTTTTGGAGATACAAGGACAATATGAAAAACAGAGTATGTGCAAATAAGTCATCGCAATAAAAATGGAAGTCACAATAAGTCAATAGAATTACGCTTTTGAAATGTCCTTGGTTTAATGACGTAAAGTTTTTGTCTCCAACAAAAGCCAAAAACACTCAACCTGCTCCAATTACCTCACATAACCTGCAACTGCACGTTTTGAGGTCAAGCCCACATTTCACCATGCTTTTAACTAAAAGCTTCCCCGCTGTACCCTACCTCTCATCTGAACTCCACAGTGTTAAATATCAGTGAGCCATCAGCTACTGTAATGACAATCCTTCCAAGAATAAAAAGAAAAGAAAAGCAAGAACAGCAGCAAAAATGACATTTAATCCCTGGAAATGTAAATCCTGAGCAGTCTGCTCACCCCCAGTCCATTATTGGGATTGCTGTAGTCTTCGCCTGCTGAGCTGCTGGCTGAGAATAAGAGCTAATTGACTCGGAGGCGCTGAGGTATGGGATTATACATAAACACGTCAGCCCTAAGCACCTCTATAATTCATCACAGCTTAGGTGGGATTGGACATTAGGCATTTTTATAGCTTCTACAATGGAGACAAAATTGTTCTTTAATATAAGCGCGGATTTATGACCCTTCTCGCCTGCCGTAATCAATTCTGGATTTAGCCTCCTCCTTTATGGGCCTAAGTGACCCGTTCTGCTAGCCTGGGTCTGGCTCCAATTTTCAAACAATGCCTTCTAAAATGATGTTCATGTAACCTTTAATTGGATAAAAATGGATGGTGACCGTTAAAGGCTTTACCGTAGGAGTGATTTATCAGCACCAAATAAACACACATTTAGGGTCTTGCTTATATGGTTGTGTGTGTGTGTATGTGTGTGTGTGTGTGTGTGTGTGTGTGTGTGTGTTGAGCAGCTTAACAATGTCCGTTAACTGGAAAACAGGTGCAGGTTTTATTTACTTTGCTGAAAACCTGAAGCAGCACTTTCACTCTGCAATGCAAGGCACTAACTTTGCTAATTATCCAGGCTCTGAAAGTCTTATTGTGGGCAGTACTGTAATCTCCGAAGCCTTCCAGGTGACTGAAGGACAATCCAGTTATCCTGCAGTTTTATTACACAGTCGCACCGATAAGCCCAAGATAATCCAACTACATCCACTGATTTTCAAGTGCGGCAAGAAAAACTGTTGATAATGCAATTAACCCTTTAGTGCTGGGGGAAAGAGCAGCTACTGTTCGATCCATCCTTCTACTTAGATTGCCTGATTCTTCAATCCAGCATTTACTTTTTACATTAGGATAAAGACCTAACGAAGCCAAAAATCATATATATATATATATATATATATGTATATATATATATATATATATATATATATATATACACACATTGAACACACCTGCTCCCTATGCACACCTGAGACCTAGTAACACTAACAAGTCACATGACATTTTGGAGGGAAAATGACAAACAGTGCTCAATTTGGACATTTAGGGGTGTAGTCTCTTAGGAGTGTATACACTTTTGTTGCCGGTGGTTTAGACATTAATGGCTGTATATTGAGGTATTTTGAGGGAAGAATAAATTTACACTGTTATATAAGCTGCACACAGACGACTTTTCATTGTGTCAAAGTGTCATTTTGTCAGTGTTGTCCGATGAAAAGATATACTTAAATATCTGCAGAACTGTGAGGGGTGTACTCACTTTTGTGATACACTGTATAAAAAAATTCACTACTGTAAGCTTTTGTGGACTTGGCGAGGGCAGTTTCCTTTATACTGTGATAGAAACACAGTAGCTCACAGAAAGTTTCAGTTCCAGAGGCTGATCGAGTTTGCAGGCCAATACTGATTTACATTAATTCATGAAAAAGTTCATTGTTTAAAATCAAATGTTAATCATAAAAACAGGGAAATGTCCCACCACTTTAATATAAACTCAAATCCACACAGAGCGCTCAGTCCAGGACTGAAGAGGAAATGACCACTATAACTGTGAAACACTACAATTATTATGTTTGCTTGAAAAGTGGAGGTTACACAAGGGTTCTTTAGTAAAGGCAATGGTTCTATATATGGCACAACCTTTGCCAACCCAGTAATCTCAAATACAGCTATATATGAAGTCTTTAATAATAAATGGTTCTGTAGTATTTACTGCAGTTCCACAAAACTGGTTCCTGCATGGTTCAGGACAAGTCAACAAACCCTTTTTTCAGAACTATACAGGGCCGTTTTTTCAGAGTGTGAAAAATAAACCGAGCTCTGGTCCTCCTGAAATCATCGGTCTGGGGTTCACTTCCCGTGGACTCTGGTACGATCTGCTTTTGTCATGTGACTGTTTGAACATTTGCTGCAAACCTCCTAGAAGAATGGCTCCAGAAAGTGCTGCTCATCCCCGCTTGTGTTTGTATCCTAGGAAAATGATGAAAGCGGTTAACCTTATTTCACTAGATCCTGCTGTTTGCACAAATGCTCGCACAGAAAAGTGACACACAATCGATCCACAATTCAAATGGAATTCTTCTGTGTGACGCAAACCTGTAATAATGAGCCCCTCCCCTAAATAATCACAGGAAGGGTCCTGGGTGCTTAGTTATGTATTCGGCACAAGTGTGAAAACTCCTCAGACTCAGAGTTCACCTGCAGGCTTTGGGTCTAAAGGGGAAAAATACAAAGTTAACAAATATGTCACATATGTGTGGTTAGAGAAGGTCAGCAGTAAGCCTATTCTAAAGGCAAAAGTGTTCACCTGCACTATTAGACAATAGGTTGAGAAGAACAGAGTCGTTTGTGCCAAGAACAGTTCAGTAAACTGAAGCCAAACACATGGAAGATGAAGCACCCTTTCCTAACAAAGGTAACATTCCCTTGTTTAGCATCTTAATTTAGCTTGAAGTGAGAAAACTTTGTGTAAGTATTGTTGTCAGCAGACGCTGTACCCTTATGGTCTACAGTCATCTGCAATGCAAATGCTGAATACAGTTCAGCAAAGCTATTGTTTCACATTATATGGGTCACCTTTGTTCTTTTCCTCGCCTCATATTTGTGTCACAGAACAAAATGCTTTCCTCAGACGAAGCGTTTTCCCAAGACAACTATTTTGACTGACCAAGAACATAAGAAAACAAATCACATTCAGGTATTAATAGCAATCGCTCTTAAAGAGTATATTTTAAACAAAGATCTTAAAGGTTGTGAGGTTACTAAAGCAATTCACAGAGCCTGGCAGATATGTGTGCAGAACAATACAGTGCACGCTGGGGGTGGTTAGCCTTATCGTGGAGGTGTTTTTTTCCCTACATTTTTCAATCATGTTTTGACATTTATGGCCTGAACCGAAGGCCACAGTTCCCCACTGGTGATGGTATACCAGGCTGCGATATTAAAGGTGCCAGGAAATGCATCTGTTGAGTATTTTCAGTTTTTAATGTATAAATATATGTGAGTATGTGACTTTGTTTTACAATCCTGTTATATGCATTAGAATGAAAGGTGCTGTTTTTCATTTGATAAATACATAAATAAATAATAATCTCTGCTTTTATTGGCTGGTTTATGTCACTGTGACAGCCACACAGCCACATAACTGTAATAAGAACAAATTATATTTTGTGACAGTTCCACAGTCTTAATGTATGGTGTCTTTTCTGGGTCACCTTAGCATGGTAAGCAGATAACTAGCTGAAAGATGGTTGTTGGTCAGCCCTTCTCTCTTGTCTGGCCAGTCTAGCGCTAGCGTTCAGCTTTTTAGGACAGAGTCCCTCTGCTTTCACCTGCCACACTGCATCTCCTCTGCTTTCTCCAGATGGACACCTGCAGAGCCACTTGCTTCCTCCATGTGTTCTCTGGTAAACCTGTTAGCTTTTAAACTGTTAGCTTTTAGCCTTTTTACCTAGCTTCAATAGCCTCACAAAGTAGCCATTGCATATACACCGAATTTCACACCTATGCTCTGATTCAGGGCATTTAACCTAACTTGAGAAATTGTAGCTGCTTCCAGCCCTGATTCCTCTTTAGCAGCAGTGCTCTGGTAGTGCTCCTGAAGTTGCTGTGTGTTCAGGTGATGTGTTCAGTTATGGCTTAGTGAACTTTCGGCCATGTTTTGTTTGGCAGCTTAGAGGAGGGGAGTAAACCACAGTGTTTTTTTTTGGAAATGTGTTCGTGGTCTTTGTTTTTCATATGACTGTTTGCTGTGCGCGCCGACCGTCGTGCCACACCAACCGTTATCATGGTGCTCAGACACAACTGACGGCCTGTCAACAGATCAAGCCATGTCTCTCCCTCTCTCGCTCCTCTTTCTCCCTCCACCAACTCATAAACAACATAACGATCCGCTCAATAAACGAGGAAGGTCCGTTTATGACACATAAACAGAGAGCGGCTGCAGGCCGTGTTGACTCGGCACCCATCAGCCCACGTTAATCCCAAAGACACACAGCCGAGCCTGGCAGACAAATAAAGCTTAGCAGGGTCACGCCGCAGGACAAGAGTTCAAGCCACTAGCTCTGTGATACATTAGCAGAAAAACACACAGTCCCCCACTCTCTCAGATAACACGGCTCTCCACGGGTGGAGGGCTCCTTTGATCAATAGCCTGTACCTTCCTCAGCAGGAGAGAGCTCCTTTAAGCACTCTGCTTTACAGGCACTAGCTGTTTGAGTGAGGAAGGCTTAGCCCTCAGCACTGTTTGGCTAATTAGCCTGTGAGATGGTTAGCAGATCGGCACATCCTGGAAGATAAAAAAAAAATACGGTAAGAAATGAAGGTGTGTAAATATTGTGCTTTATAATTGCAAACACCTGATTAGCATTTGATTACAAATCGCTCACATGGGAGAAACCTGATGTGGGTTTTAACATAACTGCTACCATAGTGCTAGTATTAGCACAGGGCTTACCTCCTCATCTGCTCTTTTCAGAGGTGTTATTATACCATATCAGTCACTTTTATTATTTTATTAATTCATGACTTTAAAACCATTTAAAACCATCACTTGTCCAAAACTTGACTAAAATAAAGTCATACTGACATCCATCAACATGTCCTTTCATTTATATTTACACCAAACAGTCAGGAACAATAGGCAAGCGTAAGAATCTGAGACACTTGACCACCCGGTCAGAACATCTCCAAAACATCAGGCAGGGCTTGTGGGGTGTTCCTGGTAACAGTCGTCAGTGCCTACCAAAAGAGTGCTCCAAGAAAGGACGATCAGTAAACAGTCAAGAGGGTCATGGTCTCCAGCTCCAGTGCTCCAAGGCTCTCATTGATGCTCATGGAGGTCCCACTTCACAACGTACAGGACTTAAAGGATCTGCTGCTAATTTTAGTCTTGGTGCCAGATACCACAAGATACTCTGAGAGGTCTTGTGGAGCCCATGCCTCAATGGGTCAGAGCTGTTTTGGTGGCACAAGGGGGACCTACTCAATATTAGGCAGGTGGTATTAATGTTTTGGCTGATCTGTGCATAGTTAAAGTATGATATTCTTTTTTAAAAGGAGTCCCAAGCAGGTTCTAGCTTTTCCTCCTAAATCTAAATCCTCCTGAAATCATGGTTAGGCCTTCAAGACCCTTGAGAACTTTCTTTCCCTACTATATGGATCACACACACACACACACACACATTCACATTGTGGAAAGAGTCCTGTCAAGTAAATCTGAAAGGAAGGACATGCTAACTGCCAGCGGTCTGACAAGGTTAGAGAGGCAACGTTAACAGCAGAAGAAGGGCAGGAAGCCAAAGTGGAAGAGAACATAATGGAGCAGAAAGCAGAAGCTGAACATGAAGAGAAAGACAGGATTTATAGATTACGGTGAGGGCCGTGTTAGACTCTGGCAGAATAATGTATAAGCCTAATGGTGTCCAGGTCCACACTCATGAAAACTCCCTGCACTGAGAATTAGTCGGAAATGCAGAGAATTGTCTTAGAAATCAAATCATTTGGAGCTAAATATATTTCCCATGAGTGATTGCTGAGAGTGGTTCGGGAAGGCACTTAGATCTAATGCTAGGAGTAAATAGCACAGCTATTAGCAAAAACATTTCACTCAGAAAAGCGACGTTTTGGAATATTGGAGAAGATGTGTTTAGGCTTTATGGAGTGATGTCATTTGCATTCAGGCACCCAATTTAATCGATTGAACTGGATCGATTCTGCTGCTCCAAAAAGCGCAGCGGTTGTTAGCTCAGTGGTGCTCCGGGTCCCAGCTATGTTATTGACGCTACATGCTAATAAACTCATGCACATGAATGTGCTCATGCTTTCTCAATGATAAGGCTGAAACATTGTGGCCATATTAATTCTAGTAGAAGAGCAGATTTAGTTTGTGCTTGTGGATTCTTTGTTTTTATCATTTCTGTCTGTATAATTTTACACTGAAACAACTGGAAAAAAATCATGAATGCAGGCTTAAACCTGTTTGTACAGAAGGAAAACTCTCTTTTTAAAACATATTATATCATATAATATTCAATTATGGAATGTGAACCCATTTTATAGTAAGTGTTTGTAATAACTGTGTAGTTACATATTAATAACTAAGCCAACAATAATATTATTAATGACCATTTATCTGGGTGAGCCCATGTGTGAATAGACCAGGTGATATTCTGGAGAATTCACCATGGTGGTGTTGACATCATTATGGCTGAGTCTGCAGATAACTGCAGTTTCTCATATTGTAACAATTTCTGTAAATTATAAAAATAACTGTAATCACTGTTACATAATGGTTTAATGCATGTGTAGCTCCATTGCACCACCTTCAAAGGGTTATCCACAAATGCAAAGAATCATCCTTGCAGCTTGCTTTGATGGCTGCAAAGCTGTTCATCCAGACAACAAACCCTATACTGACAAGATATGACCAGCATTGTGTAGATGTTGCATTTGATTTTGGTAATGCTTGGCCATTCTGGTTATGGTGGTCTCCAGCTTAATCCTGTTGGTCAACAAGCATGGTCATGCTTGGTCCAGCTGGTTGGTTAATCCACCTATTATGTTAGTGAATCAGTGACATGCTTGATGTTGGTGGGTCAGTTTTGACACTGACTCTCTGAATCACCTTAAAACAGATCTGGGGCATACGTTTCTCCACAGTGTAAACTCTTTGCCCACCATTAACTTAGAGTTAAGTCATTTACTTTAGATCTTTTATCTGATTTACCTATAAAACGCAAAAAACTTCAAAAAAGCATTTTACAGGTTTTAATTAGCACATATGAGGAAACCACTTTTGCCGTTTCTTATTTTTATACATTATGTGAATCTGTTCTTTACATTGTTTCAGAATTCTGTGGACCAGTGGACCAATAGAAATGCTCCAAAATGATTTGGGATTTCCTTATCCTGTAAAGTTATCATCTTGGAGAGACAAGGTCTTTGCTTGACAGTGAAGATATGCAATTGCATAACAGCAGTAACATTCTATATCCAAACAACAATAGCAGCTCTAAACGTCTGAGAGTTATCCATTTAATGAAGAGTTTTTAGACCTTCTGAGAAGATTTGTTGCGTCACACCTCCGGTCCTTCACTGCAGGATGGGTTGACTGGCAGAGTGGTGTGAAAAATCAACACTAAAAATTCTCTCCCAAGGGGTTTGAGTGTGTGAGGGCAGTAATCACAGCAGCTGGCCCAGTCACACTTGCTTTGATAGCTCAGTGACCATCATGGCAATCGATGTTGTAATGCACAATCAAGTGTAATGTGCATTTGCGGCAAAGTCGGTTCGATAGCGGTCTGTCTGAGGCCGAAAGAAAGAGGGACGGTGGCTTTCAGTGAAATCAATGGCATTGTCCTCATAAGAATTAGCCAGATTGGGACAGACTGTTATTTTTCCTGAGAGGACTGAAATGCTCGCTGTGCTGATTATGCCTGAGGAGAGGGGTCTGTCCTGCTCTTCAGTCTTTGTGTTGCTCTGCCCTCGCCCCTCTTTACTTAGGTCCTGCATTCCTATACTGTTAAAAAAGAGATCCATTGTAGGACTTGATTAAATGATTGAGTTTGTTTGATGATTAGAATACACTGTACATGGTACACTCTTTAATAAAAAAGGTTCTTTAGTAAAGGACTATTACTGGTTAGATGGTTCCTCCATGGATAAATGGCTCTTCAAATACAAAGAATTCCTTTGGTAGGTGGTCATTTATTGACCCTTTTAGAAATCGTTCTGTATAGCTTATGAAGGTTTGATCCTATAGAGCTCTTTTTGCTTACAAAAGCCATTACATTTTCATTAAATTAAAATTTCTGCAATGCCAAGATAACCAACTAATTTGCATTCATATCTCCACCCATTCAGCCTGCCACTGTTTAGACACACCCATTCATTCTGCAGTTCTCAGAGCTTTAAAAATAAGACACAATGCAGGGCAGCCAATCAGAACAGAGCATTTACATATATGATTAACCAATTCACAGTCAGACTGTGCCCGTTTTCAAAATCTTATTATTCCAAAAGTTATGATTATCTTAATTAGTAGAGAGAGTGTTCAGTGTGAGGCTCTCTCTACCATTTAGGAATCACCTTTGTGCTAAGAAGCTTTCATTGTAAGCTGTTGTCATTTGTAGGGTATGTGCTCTTTAACCTACTTTTAAATTAAACATGATACACATCTTATTTACTGTAGACCTTACATCATTGCCACAATATGTATTTTTGAAATGATACAAATAAAAAACCATACAAGACATGATACAAGAAAAAGAAATATATTACACATTTCCTTCCTTGTCCCTTGGTGGTGACATAAAGGTAAGAATGCTTAGAACAAAATTAATGGCAGTATTGAAGTTTTACTTTAGGCATCCTGAGGGGGAAAAAAGCATCAAAACCTCAAATTTGAGCTCAAATTGAGGTCAGCTGAGGTCAATTGGACTGCTGCTATGGCTCACAACACTCGTTTTTCCACCATCTGTACAAAACAAAACATCCAAATAGTTAAATGGTCCAACCAGCACCAACCCTGAGCAACCTGACACCAGTGTTTTAACACACACACACACACACACACACACACACATATATATATATATATATATATATATATATATATATATATATATACTATTTTAAGCAATTTTATAGACTGATAAACAAAAATAAAATAATGCTATATTGGATGTCAAACCCAGTGGTTAAAAGAAAAGTTCCACTTTTCTCTTCATGAGTGTTTCTAATATTGTGTGCTACAGGTGATGGAGCTGTGCTGGGCTCTGTTTAGTGGCAGCTAAATATTAATGCACACCACTGCAGCCTCTATGAGCAAATAACAAGGCTCCCGACAGATACTGGAGACAAACAAACAAGCGTTTGAGGAAAGATGGTCATTAGGAATAAAAACAATGCAGAAACACTTTGGGGGGGACGCTGTTACTGACATTACTACAACATGGCTACAAGGGATACATTAAGTAGAGCACCAATATAAGGACATTAGAGAATAGTGACTGACCGTGAGGCCTAATTTAGTTTCTAAATGACTGATAAGTACCAAAGTGTATTTAAACATCATTTTCTGTCTGTAAACCCAGTCAAACCAAGAGTAGTGCACCAGCAGATTTACCATATCGTTAAGAGAAAACACAGTCACAATAATACATTTGCTTATTCATAGTGTTTCCATAAAATCTGGTACTTCTGCTCTTCTCCTCATTACCTTGTGCAATTAGCAAGTCATAACAGAACTCTGCCCCCAAAACACTCCACATGGATGAATCCAAAGGTAAATATCCTGGTAAGAAGCTGAAATAAATTTGATGATCTTTTCTTAATGTTCTCAAACATGTTTGGTCTCACAGGCGAGTGCTGATGATAATCTTTAAAAGCTCATTCTGATCTGTTTGGATGGAGCCTCATGGTAAACATCATCACAGCTGCAGTTGAGAAGGTCTCCACTCTCTTTAGAAGCATAAATACACAATTCTATATTCAGCATTTTACAACAGCAGTTTCCAGCCAATCAGATTAAACACATATGTAGATGTAGAGGAGAGATGGTTCTGCTGCTCAGTTGGGAGTTAATAGAAGAATTAAGATCAGAGCAGACCTGCAGTTTATGTGAAGCACTGAAATTCTGGAACTGGAGATTTGTATACATTTTTAAACTTAAACAGAAGCATTAACCATTAATATGCATAAAATCATTAACATGTTGATTTTGATTTTAATGTTAACTTCTGTTCTGTGGGTACCCTGCAGGTTTACATTGGCTGGTAAAATAAATCAGCTCATCTACCCTTCCATCTCTTCCCAACAATATGTTACCATTGTTCGTATGAATGTGCATCATCTGATACAAAGATAAGAGCCTTTAAGTCCAGGTCTGGCTTTAATGTATTCATGGCATCACCGTGCAACACTTGAGATGTGTGCTGTCGCATTAAAATGTGCACAGTATTTCTTGTAGCGTAAAACAGACTGTTCAATATGTATGGTACAAAAACAAGAATGCTGCACTTCACGAGGCTGTCAATAATTCTTTGTGGACTGCTTACCTTTGGCTGTTTAGCAAAGGGCATGATGCAGCTCCGCTGTGGAATTGCTCATGTTTATCTGCCATGTTACTGCGTTAGGACGGGTTATTTCACTGTGCAGCTTTGGCACATTACAAGCATTCAAATTGCAGGAGCACGGGGAGGGCGTTGTGGGGTGTAATTGGTGGAAGACACTTTGAAAATATAACTCTGATATGGAACACGGGTAGGAAAAACATTGGTGTGCAATAACAACAATCAGCGTAGGATATCATTAGGAGGGTGTAACCTGTTAAGATGTTAAATTCTGAATCCTTATGTGGTAATCGCGAGTGGCCGCTGCACAGAGACTGTGGGGACAGTGCCTGTTTCAGCACAGAGCTGAAATAGCTGCTTCTTGCAAAAGATCAATAAAGACACACTGGTGGCCAAAATGTCGCCGGATTTGGCATCAAGTTTGACAAACTGACAGCACCGTCTCTGATTGCTTAGCAGTTATTTTAGGTGTCCAAGAAATGTGGAGAAAGAAAGTAAATGTCTGCAGGAAATGTCATCAGGAAAGTATGAATGTGCTGTGGTCTGCAGTTTTGATCCAGTAGCTGTGAGATGTTGCCATGTGTGCCTCTTGAGAATGGATAGAGCTATCTGTCAGGTTTATATACTGAGTTTCTTAAAGATAAAGGTTCTTAAAGGGTTGTTAGCTTGGATGTCTAGAAAAAGAAACCATTGAAATCTTGTCGTTTGTAAATCTTTTCATGATGAACTTTTAAAATGTTCTCCATGCTCTACATTTTTTTAGAAATGTCCCATCCTCTGGGAGGTTCTTTACTTGGTATTTCTTCAAAGAACCTTTTTTTGCTTTGTTTTGTGGAACAAATTTGTGAATGTCCACATATCTAAAGCTCATGGTTTTAGCAGTGCCAGGTTCTGTTATTTAGTATCTATGTGGAAATCAACGGAAAAATGATTGAATTGTCAGTATTTTATAGACGTGAGAAGGTCTATGAATGCTAATGGGCTTAAATGGAACAGATCAAGAACATTTAAAGTGTCTTCTTAAGTCACTTAACCCATTAACCCTCAACACATCCTAAACCCCTTGCCTTGTTAGAGTTTTTCGCCTGCACAAATCTGGCTCTGTTTTTATTCATCAAACCCAGCGGACCACCTTTCCTGACTACATTCCAGTTTTCCTTTTTTTTCCATTTGACTCATGACCCTTTGACTGTTCCCTACGAGCCCAGACTAGCATTTACACACAGTTCCATCTGCAGCCCAACAGAGGGTAGTATTATCCCAGCGTGTTCCCCTGTAGATAGGGGCGTCCCTCTCATGGCTGGAGACCGCATTAGTGCTGGACTCAAGCAGCAGAAGCTTTACTGACTCGATGTGCTCAAACCGCCTTGCACAATTCCACCCAATTCCATTATGACCCACGATTTAGCAGTTTCCTAAAAGCTAGGACATATTGAGCATAGTTTTTCTAGTCTAATGCAGGGAGTTAAGTATTAGTAATAACAAGGCTTGATCCTTATTACGAGTTATAGCAATTATGGGTCACTTGAGTGGCTGCACAAAAAGCTGCATCTGTGGCTTAATGCTGAGATAGATCATTTAATGATTTAAGTGTCTTTTTCTTTTGAGTATTAAATGGAAAGGCTTTTTTTCCCAGAGTGGATAAATACATCTCGGGTTCATCTGGTGACCAAAAGGCAACACATAAAACTCGTAAAAACCTCTTATATTCTAGCGGCAGTGGATGAGCCAAAGTGGGAGAAGCTGTTAGTGTTGCTGTTATCTTCTGATGCCAGTGACCTGGATCTGCATGTGTGAATTAGCCAAAGCATTTTAACAGCGCTATGGATGTGATAGAAATCTATTGAATTTCCAGTACCATGAAGAATCAGACAGGTTGAAATGTTTATATTTAATAGTTTGAGAACATTGACAGGTGTAAAGTACCGGGCAAAAGTCAGAACAATAATCAATGATCAACAATAATCCAATAACAATAACAATAAACAGATATTTAATGATGTTGAGGTCTGGACTTTGGGATTCTGTTTAGTGGCTAAATATGAAAGCACTTCACCATGAGAGACAAACATACAGTTTAAGAAAAGAATAAAACAATAGAAATACTTGGGGGGGGGGGTCTGTTACTGGCATTACTACAAATGGATTTAAGAGATTAAGAGACATTAAGTAGAGCATCAATGCAAACACAATAGATCAGTCCATTGTTCTGAAGACAGCAGCAGCAGCTTCTCTGTTTGATTTTTCGGTTCGCTTTTCTCAGTGAGCTTTTCTTGATCAACATCTTTTCAGACCCACAGTGGAAGGATGGACACAAACACCTGTGGATGTTTTCAGACCTGAAGTAAGTGCTTTAGATCTCTCAAAGCTTCATATGCTGTTTATCAGATGAAGGACAGTTTTGGGGATCTACCAGATCTCGCAGGTGGTTGTTAAGTGTAGAATCTTTAATTGTTTTTTTTAAATCCTTTTACTTTGACGTTCTTCTTTCTTGTGCAAGTGAATTACCTAGTATCTAATCTTCTCAGCAGCATCTTCAGAAAACCTAATATCTGTTTTGACTGGAATTGAAATGAAGGAAGAGTGGTCTCTGACCTGTGCAATTTATTCAAATCTTGACTCTGGCCTACAAAGCCAAGACTGGACCAGCCAGCCCCTCAATACTTGATGATGATGGTCAAAAGCTGACTCTGCACCAAGAGCCCTTCCACCTTCAAGTACGGCTCGGCTCGACCCGCCATCCTTTAAGATCCACGGAAGACAAGTGTCCAGACTTTTCTCTGTCCTGCACCGAAGTGGTGGAACGAGCTTCCCCTGGGTGTCCGAACAGCAGAGTCCAACGCTCACTGTCCTCAAACCCAGACTGAAGACCCTCCTCTTCTGAGAGTACTTGGGGGAATAGTAGAGTGGTCACCTTATTGACTTGTGTTTAGTAGAGTCTAAATGTAGAGGTATCTTTGAATTTTAGTCTATTTAAACTAGCTGAGGTTATCCTTGGGTAAATAGCAAAGCATTTGAATAAGACTCTGGATAAGAGCGTCTGCTAAACGCCTAAATGTAAATATTCATGTGCCTCAGATTCTTGTTGAGTAATCACTGGAATTGATGGTTTAAAATTTCTTGTAAAAGGGTTCCTCATGGGTTCTTTGGTTAAGGCAACAACACTATAAGAACCCCTGCCGACTATTCAGAGTCCTAAATACGTCATTGCTTAATTAAAGGGTTCTTTAGATTGGTGGAAAACTTTTTGTAGACGGTACTATGTAGGCATCACCAATAAGGGTTCCACTATTGGCACTATGTCAGTACTATACAGAACCCTTTTGGTTTAGAGTGTACAACAACAGATACCTTTCAACAACATTTAAGCTGCTAGATAGCACCCACTAAAATTCACAAGTGTTCGTTATGTTTTCAGAGAGCTAGCTGCAGGTGGCCTCTACTGACGCTAAGCGCTGAAGCTTGCTAGCACTTAGTGCTGCTAAAACATGGTGCTAAAACACTCTTCACTTTCCTCATTGACTTTGATTCCAAAAGTGCAACGAATTCTGGCTGAACTCCACGATTTAAAACCTCACACTTAATCTTTTTTTTTTTTTTTTTTTACATTACATCATTCCTAGAAACTGGAATAAGCATGGGTTCCTTGGTCTAGTGATTTATATCTCAGACTGGATGGAGCCATTGGAGCTTTGTTCGTGTCATCACATTGGGTTCGCTGAGACGGAACATAAAGTCCACATCACTGGTCAGGTTAAATTGATGTACCGTCACTGAGGCCGCACCGCCAGCGTCTTTTGCTCCGTGGTCACTGAGACAGATGAATGGCTAATCCATAGCAGTTATTGGTTGTATTTTAAACTCGGAGGCTCCAGAAGTTCGAAAGATCCAACTTCTGATTGATACTTTATAGGATACCGCACCCAAGAGAGCGTTCATGGCGCTTTTGAAAGAGGCTTCAGAGGGGTGGAGATGGGCTCTTTGATGCTAGTATTGACACAAATTGTAGAACAAGTGAAGTTCTCTGGCTGTTCTCTGCACACACACACACACACACACACACACACATACACACACTAGCACAAATAGCGAGCAAGCAAAGAGACATTCAGTGCATTGAAAAATAGGGTTGTCATGGGAACCAGCGGGCTTGTTGAGAGAAGACGACAACAGAGAAACAGTCTGGGTCTGCTGCAAAACTGTACAGCGAGTGTCCACCGTCTCGCTCGTGCTCGGCTTTGCATTCTCCACGTTTGCACTGAAAGGATGAAGACACGGTGTAGAAGCCGGTGTCAGTGTTGAGACTTTGGATGTTATTGTGCAGAAGGCTGTGTTTATGTTAGTCTTTCAGCCTCCATATATTTAGAATTTCCTTCCAACACTTCAAAAAACACCAGCTGTTGTAAGTCAAGAAATGGTCCAGAATACAGAAGTCAACCAGTTTTCATTTTTTAAAGCACCCTGGTTACGAACCTTTCCCTTCTCTTTGTGACAGGGTTCAGTGTGTTTATATAATGACTAAATATGTGGTAATAGGATTCATTTAGATTTTATTTCTATTAGGACATATGATACCATATGAGGGACACAAACTGTCTCTGACTTCACATTTACAAAATGGACCAACATCCGGCCATGGGGCAACAACAGTGGACAGACACAGTGTTTAAACACTCCAGCAGCACTGCTGTGTCTGATCCACTCGTACCTCCAGCATAACACATACTACTAACACACTCGCCACCACCAGGTCAGTCAGGGTCACTGCAGTGCTGAGAATGACCCTCCACCCAAATACTACAGCCTGCTCTGTGGTGGTCAGTCCAGTGGGGTCCTGAGCACGGAAGACCAAACAGGGTGAGAGGAGGCTGATAACAGAGTCCGCAGAGGAGCTGATGGAGACAGTCTGGACTTATAGAACTACACCCTGCTCC
This sequence comes from Salminus brasiliensis, assembly GCF_030463535.1. Taxonomy (NCBI): domain Eukaryota; kingdom Metazoa; phylum Chordata; class Actinopteri; order Characiformes; family Bryconidae; genus Salminus; species Salminus brasiliensis. Next base: position 35,909,645 of record NC_132896.1, read on the forward strand.
TGTACGGTCAGCGGAGCTGATAGAATGGTCATAAAAGTTCATTCCAACCAGTGGTGGTCAAGAGGAAGGTCAAAGAGACAAGAGGAGGTGGCAGACAGAAGAGTCCAAATTTCTGAGAGCACGGGTGAAAACACAGTTGTAATGTAATACAGTTACTGCAGAGTCTCAGCACACCGTTCTTCATGATTTCTATTTTCCTTTGTTTCTAAATTCTAAAGCTTTCTCAGTCTCTAATTATTTGACTGTAATTGATTTGCTGAATTAGAGCAGTGAGCTGCTGACTGAAGCTATCTGCCACAGCAGTCTGTAGATCATTTTTCTTGTTTCGTTTGAAGTTCCTAGTGTTTTTTTTTTTTTTCTAATTTTAGAAATCCTAGACATTTCTGATCACAGGGTTGTGAGTTCAATTCCCAAGTTTGCCCTTAAGCAAGACCCTTGACCCTGAGCTGTGACCTCAACTTTCCAAGGTGGGATTTTCAAGGAGCACGATTTTCTTGTAATGTAAAAGTATAATAAAAAAATAAACTTAATGTTCCCTCCCTGTCAACAACTTAGCCTTTGGTCACATGGGTATTTCACTGTAGCCCGGGTATCTGGGTCCACTGCAAAACAGTTGCGGATGTATTGAGTTTCTCCCTGTGACACATGAATCAGCTATACAGATCTCTAGATTATGTCCGTTATGTCACGAGCATATCTTACAGCTGAGAATAGACTCATCCATTTCTACTTATGTTGCACAAAGTTTTCTTGTTACAGTAAAAATGCCTTCATCTCCTGAAAGCGCTGTGTCTCCGTAAGACTCTCGATTCTGTTCTTACTTGTGCCGTACAGTCAGGATTAAAGGCAATGAAGCTGAAAATGAGTCAAAGGTGCAGAATGACACAGGCATCTGTACAGGCATATTACTCACTAACAGCCAGTCTCCAGGTTATTATTATTTCCACCAACGCTTGTTGGCCACTTTATCGGAAACACATACCATGTAGGTGCACTCTGTAGGTGTACAGTTACAGACTGCACTCCATCTGTTTCTGCAGAGTCGAACAGCCCCCACCTTCACCTCATTCATCAGTGGAAAGACACCACCATATGATCTGTTTTATCGTGTTGGAATAATTGTCATTCATGTGCCCGTGTATTAGGAAAGCATAAATCGGCTGTCGGCTGAACCGCGGTTTTAATTGCTCAGTTGCCTCGACTGAGCACACACACAACAGGATGTGTATTCATGGTATTAGCCTTTTGCTCCCGTCTCTGCGATCTGCCTCGGAGTCTTCAGGCATAAACAATCAGAAATAAAGAAAAGCCAGTAATTTGAGCGCTTAAAGGAACGGCTGTGGATTTAAAAAATAAGATAATTGTGATTATGTGTGTACTGATACAACGCAGTGGCACTGTAAGCGTATTTCAGAAGTGAACTGTTTATCTGGAATCATTTGCACATGATCAGCTGTAGGCAGCCTGGATTTGGCTTATAATTTAATTTGGGACCTTTTGCATCATTGATTATTTGCTTGGAGGAAAATCAGTCTCCCATGTTAGTAATGGCTCTGATGACGTCTCTATCTGTCTGAAGAAAAAGGATCTTCTGCTTTAAATAAAACACTGAAGCGATATTGCCAACATATTGCCCAATTTACAGACTCATTCACACACTCTCTTACACATATACAGCAACACGTGTCCCAAACCCCTCAGGAAAGAGTAACAGAAGGCGTCACACACAAATCAAAGAAAGTACCAGCAGCTTGGACTCGCTGTAAACACTCGATGCCAATAGGAGGCCCACTCATGTTCTTATAGACCGGCTACAAGCATTCAGATCAGGGGTAGGTGAAGAGCTGGATTCAACAGTAGTATCATGATATATTGCATGGAAAAATAATCAGTATTGTTTTGCCTAAGCATTAATGTGTTCAAAGTGTTCTGCACATTCTCTTAAGAATTGTTTACAATGGAGGTGAAAGTTCATCAAAAACAATATTTTCAGATTTGCACTCATTTACTGTAAAAAAAAACTGGTCGTTTTGAAAAGTAAACACATTATTTATACATATGCCTAAATTTCATGCCTGGATCTCCACTTTAGCCCCTGAGGGTGGGACTTCTTCTGTGCTTACATAACAGACAAACAGCAGAGTCAGGAGCTCAATAATAAGCCAGCTATTTCAATATTCATTTAACGTGCCTTATTGTGTCCCACAGGACGAATATTCACAACAACGCTACAGTGGCCAGAATGAAAATGAAGAAAGGGAGACAGAGAGTGAGGCAGAAGAAAGGAGAGAGAAAGAAAGTGAGAAAGAGCTGGATATTTGATCATGCCTGAACAATGCGTGCTGGCCACTTTATTAGAAACCCTTACCTTGCACTTCCACCCACTGGCCACTTTATTAGAAAATACCCACTAGCCACTTTATTAGAAACTACCCACTGGCCACTTTATTAGAAACTACCCACTGGCCACTTTATTAGAAACACCTACCTTGCGCTTCCACCCACTGGCCACTTTATTAGAAACCCCTACCTTGCGCTTCCACCCACTGGCCACTTTATGAGAAACCCCTACTTTGTGCTTCCACCCACTGGCCACTTTATTAGAAACCCCTACTTTGTGCTTCCACCCACTGGCCACTTTATTAGAAACCCCTACTTTGTGTTTCCGCTCACTGGCCACTTTATTAGAAACCCCTACCCTGTGCTTCCACTCACTGGCCACTTTATTAGAAACACCTACCTTCTGCTTCCACTCACTGGCCACTTTATTAGGAACCCCTACTTTGTGCTTCCACTCACTAGCCACTTTATTAGAAACACAGACATTGTGCTTCCACTCACTGGCCACTTTATTAGAAACACAGATGTTGTGCTTATCCGGACAAGAGTGCCTCTGTATACCTGCAAGGTGGAGCTTGGAGAGTGGGGTTTCTAATAAAGTGGCCAGAATAAACAACAAAAAGTCCTCATTACCTACAGCACTGTATCAGTCACAGCATGCACCGCTTTACCTCGGCCTAACGAATGAGAACTCAGTCAGAGAACCTGCAGAAATCACACCACTGCTTTTTCTGATGCAAGTGCATACACACACACTCTCACACACACACTCACACACACACACACACACTCAAACACACTCTCACACACACACACACACACACACACACTCACACACACACTCACACAGACAATGCGTAATAAAGTAAATGAAGCACGGGAGAGCAGCAGCGCAGAGGATATGAAAGTTGCTTAGTTACTTGGAAATAAAATAATGAACTAACTTTTAGGCAAAAGAAGTTCCTGTAAAGGCAGCGGAGAACATAGCAACTTAAATGAAGGCGGCTGTGAACTGCCCTAAACGACGTCGTTACACAGACACACACAGAAAGCCGGAGCTCGTTACGCAGCAGAGCGCTTCCTCATGTCCTCCCAAAAGGAGTCGAGGCATCTCCCGCAAACGTGGCCTGACAAATCACTCGCCCGTCAGCTCGTGCAGACGGCCACACTTTATGAAAAATAAGATAATTGGACTATGGCGATGGGAAGGGCAAATGGAGATAGTGACTCCAGTGCCAAGCGATTCATCTGCAGCCAACCTTTCAAAGACTAGCTGGAGCTCACACTGAAATATCGGCAGGACGCCGGAGGAATATAATCGCCAGGCTGGTTTTAAAACGAGACAAGAGCAGAAATGCCTCAAATTAATGAGGAAAAAGGGACACGCCACCTCCGAAATGAAAATACATTTGTCAAGCCTCATTGGCAGAAAATAACACAGTTGTCTCATTACGGAGGCGAACGGGAGCAGGCCTTATTAGTTGATGTGTTTGGTTATTGTGTGATGGGTGTGTTTATGTACAGCTAATCCTCTGTGTTTACAGGAAAGCGGGGATCCTAATTAGGTGCCAATAATCACACCTTAGCGCGCGCTTGTCCAAACCCGAGACAAGAAGTAAATAAGGCGCTTCACACGTGCTTCCAGACTCTTGTTAAGGTCAGACGTTCCATGTTCAGCTTTCTGCTCTGGGTGTGTAGATGAGGGTAAAGTAATGGTGCTGGAAAGCTGATCATCAGGTAACACTTCACTGCAGGGCACTTTTGATAAGCCTTTCATGACAACTAACATAAACCTACATAAATAATCAAGAGTCATTTGTCTTGAATACACTGTATGTCCACTGTGTACACTGTTTGTGGACACCCCTTCTAATGAAGGCATTACATGCAGATTGTCTAGTGCCTATGGAGATGTATTGTCAATAGTATAGGACTTTTTTATTATTATTTAACCAGGTTAATCCCATTGAGATCACTGATCACTACAAGGAAGACCAGGCCAAGAACCGCAGCAACACCAAGTTACAACAAATAATTTACACTTATTATCACTTGTCACATAAAACATCTATACAAAGACCAACTGGACTCAACTGCACTATATTTCAAATGTAAAGTTTAATTTTTAGGTTATTCCAGGCAAAAGGTGCTGAAATATGCTGTTTTTCCCAGTTCAGTCCTGAGAATGAGAGAATGGAGACCAGAAGTTTACCAAGAATGGTTTTCCATATAAAACTATACCAATTACTGAGATGGTGTAAACCCAGGGAATACGTTCATGAACAACTCATCTCCATATTCAATAACAGGCAAAAAGTCCACCAACTTAAAAAAATAACAGCTAGTCTTATTTCTGTAGTAAAATCCTAATAAAGCTTTTATTAACGTTGGATATGTAATTTAGAAACTCTAAATATTTAAATCTAGACACCAACTGTTTGTTGAGCATTTCTAGTAAGAATCTTATCAGACAGTACAGACATTTTAGACAAGACGCAGTTGACAGAGCTGTTCTCACACTGAAGCATACTGAAGATTCAAAAATAGCTTTAGCAGGTGTAGGTGTACAGCACGTCACCATGCTGCCTAATGCCAGGCGTGGGCAAGAGGGGTGTAAAGCCCCCCCAGCATTGAGGAGCTGTGGAGCAGTGGAAGAACTGTGTTCTCTGGAATGATGGTGGAGGAGCTCCATCCAGTACTTTTGGATGGGATGAGTTCGGGAGATGAGGATGAAGTGGGGTGGTGATCATTCAACATCTTCCCCCCTTACACTCTTGTGGCTGAATGCAATCAAATCCTGGTGGAGGAGCATTGCTGCAAGGATTGACCATTTGTTAAAGATTTTTCTATATTAAACCAACTACAAAATGTTCTTTACCGATGTGCAGAATGCTGTAACCAGGTTAAGAGCCGTGTAAGCATTCAGAAGGTTATTTGAGTTTAATGAACCACCTTTACAAAAGAAGTCTTTAAGAACTGAGTGCCCAATTTGTCCAAAATGTGCCAAGAAAACGTTCTCCACACCATTACGCCGCCTCCACCAGCCTGGACTGTTCATTCAAGCCTGGTTGGGTTTATGGATTCAGAGCTACAGAAGCAACACTTCAGACCCTGAACATGCCTTAACTGACTGACTGCATTAATGGAAACCTTTCTGCTGACCTGCTGCTTTGGGCTCAAACACAATCACAGTCCTGGTTGATGATGTTTCTCTACACTGGCCTCTAGCTCTCTCTGTGGAGAAGACTTTGGCCGACTGGAGAAGCTCTCACCTCCACTTGCGTTCCAGACTAATCACATGTCCTCTGGACCACTAGGCAGACAGACTCAGAGCTTTATTAATAGAACTTAAAGGTTACAGTGAGAACGGATGAGCTGCTCCTTCATCAAAGAGCCACATGGAGAGACATGTCTGCGCTAAACCCCAGTTATAATTCATGGCTGATGGTCGTACCTGGACGCTTTTATTCATGTTTGAGATGAATACTGTGCACTTACTGGCTGCTGTAATAAAACATATGACACATGATATGCAGGATTTAAGATTCTCTAAATAAATCAACAATAAAACAACATTAATTGCTTGATGGTTCCAGTGAATGAATAACTAAATGGATGGAAATGGATTACTAAATGAATATAATCAATGTATAAATTAATAAGCAAAATGAATGAATAAGTAAATGTGTAAATCTAAATCAATATTACAGCCTGATGTTTTAAATGAACAAATAAATAAACATTGGAATTGATGAATTATGAATAAATGAAAATAGCAAATTAATGACTAAACATAATTCAGTAAATGAAACAAATAAAACCTAATTTAATATGATGGTTCAAATGTTATTCCCACTTACAGTTAACAGAAAATGAAGCAGTGTCTGATGGGCATTTCTGAATGTGTGTTTCATGTGTTTCTTATTTTCATTGCAGAACAGAATCTCAAACTTCTGTGGAGCGATGAAACAGAACTGGACTTTTTCGGGCCTATAGATCAGAGGTATGTCTGGAGGAGGAAGAAAGAAGCATATGCTATAAAGAACACCCCGCCCACAGTGAAGCATGGCAGTGCCTCGGTGATGCTCTGGGGCTGCTTTGCTTCCTCTGGCACTGGAAACCTGCAGCGTGTGGAGGTTGGACTCAGTCAGGTGTCAGGAAATCCCAGGAGAAAACCTCAGGCCTGAAGCTGAAGCTTGGGTGTCACTGGACCTTCCAACAGGACAATGATCCCAAGCATAAAACCACCAAGGCCTGGTTTTAGAAGAAGTCCTGGAAGGTTCTGGAGAGATCACCACAGTCGCCTGACTTGAACCCTGTAGAAAATCTTTGTTGGGAAGTGAAGAAGGCGGCAGCAGCAGCAGCAAACCCAATAGTATTAGTGAACTGGAGGACTCTGCTCATGAGGAATGGGCTAAGGTGGCAGAAAGGTTCTGCTTTTCAATGCTTTTTAAAAGTGACATTTAGTGTTGAATTTGGAGAAAGCACTAGGTTATGTTGAGATATCTAAATTGGTCTTGTTTGATTATTTTATTGCAAAGAGCTGAACTTGTGTTCATTTTCTTAATAAACCAAATTTGCAGTAGGGGTGAATAATTCTTGACAATCTTGACAACAGCAAGCAGCAGCTGAACCTGGCAACAAGCTTTAAGTTGTGAAAGCTCTGATATGCAAACCAGAGAACAAGTTTCTCTTCCAGGATAATTAATTACAAGAATTAATATCCATACATTTTTTACCAAACGTTTTGTGGATGTCGAAACTATGTGCATCACTTTTTGACAGTGAGCTGTAGCATATGCCGCAAGGTGCTTTGTACACTGCAATTAGGGGAAACTGTGTGGCATTTGTCTTTTTTGTCCCAAGCTAGCACCGTCACTAATACTGCTGCATTGTAAACACTGCCGCTTATTTGCCACTGTTGTGATTATTTCCCTTCTAAATAAACCTGCTCAGTCTTTCCAATGGGGAGTATTGGCAAACCAGCAAAGAGAACTTATCTAAAGTTGTATTTACATTAAAAGCATTTCGAAACACTAGGTGTTCTCAAACATTTGATGGGTGGTGAATTTTACAATTGTGAAAGAATAAAAGAACGATTGTAAAGAATGGCGGACACTTAAACCCGGGCTTTTGCTCGTCACCTTGGCTACATCAGGCCCTTCAAACATAATGCAATCACTGGTGAAGGAAGATCAAATCAGAAATCTCTGAAGTGCCATCTTTTGTTCCGTTGCACAAACACTTCGCCACAAAGCACTTGTAATCATGTGTCATTACCGTTACAGATGAAGAATGGTATTCAGATCAAAAACAAGACAATTAGGAACATGTGGCCGAATGATGCCGTTATTCAATCAAACTCATGGAAGTGCTCTTGTAAAAATAGAAAGTTCCACATACAGTTCAAACAAGTAACTAGTGATTATCCTTACTAATGGGGTGGATTATCCCAGGGTCATATAACACTTCTTATTAAAGTTCTTACAGAATCAAATTCTATATTAGAAACACCATCATGCAACATTTCTTCTTTTGGGATTATACTTTACTGCTATTTTCTAACGTTCTTCTGAAAACACAAAAATTAGCTGGGATTTTATTTTTTATCCCATTTGTTGCAGTAACACCAACAACATTTTTGCGAGGAGGATTTGATTGCATTCTGCCCCATAAGTGTGAGAACATCAGTGATGTCAGGTGATGATGGTGGACGACAACTGGTCCCAGATGTTTTGGATGGAGTTCTACCAGCACCAGAGAGTTCTACCAGAGATCCCACAGCCCAGAATTGGGGGGGTGGGGTGTGGGGGGGTTTATACTCCTCTAGCCCATGCCTAGCTTTGAGCACTGGGACCTCAGGCTCATGTCCTCATGGCTGCTCTAGAGTGTCCGATTTAGTCCCAGTCAGTACTTTTCTATGCAGATTACAGAAGCTGTTGAATGGGTGCATCTTAAAATAGACAGCAAGACTGTCTATATACAAACACATGCTATACTGTAATAGTTACTGTCCAGTATGAGATCCTATCTGATGTTGCCATGGTTACTAAACAGACTAAATGCAATACAGCCATCATAAGAACCTTGAAGCAAAGGGCTAACTCATAAATGTCAAAAGTTGCAACTTCTGTGCAGCAGCTCAAGTCTGAGAGGTCACTTAGGTCAGTTTTCCTGCAAACAAAATGCAGCGGTGCTTTCTTAAGCTCAACCGGTAGCGAATGACGTCAGTGCTTGTATAACAAGGCGGTGGAGAACTGACTGTTTCCCTGCCATAATTTGCCGGAGAGCGATAGAATGACTAAGCAACTGCCTCTCCGCTTACTCCTGTTGTGCTGGCCTGCATGTTTAGTCCAGGAGAGTCAAACACAGTGTATTTGTACAGCTCCATTTTTAGAACGGCAGGCTGTTGTTGTTTTTTATTCATTCCCCTTTTTTCACTGCTTCTAGCAAGCTAGCCAAAAAAGAAAAAAAAAACAGCCTATGCCCCGGTCCCCTCGCCTACCGCTGCGCCTCACAATAGAGAAAAGGGTCGGCCTCGCCACGGGTTTCACGCTCGAGATCCGTTAATGTACCTGAGTGCATACTTCCTCCATCAAAAGCGCTCATGTGTGCGAAAGATGCAGGGACAAAATGATCCCGGGACGCCATGCTGAGTGAGGGAGGACCGGAGAAGGCGAAAAAATTTGGATATGTAAGGAGAAAAAACACCACAGAGGAATAATAATAATAAAAAAAATCCTTACAGACAATTTGGGAATATTTAAAACAGAGTCAGAATAAAGATAAAAGACATCAAAGGCACGTCTCATCAGGAAAACTCAAGGCACGGCTCGCTTCCTGTCCTCCGATGTCGAGAGGCAGCAGACGAAGGTTTCTAATCTCGCGCTACCTAATTATTTTTCCCCTCTCTTTGCAATTGATTTTCTGCTTGACAACAGTTCGCCCTCGCTAATAAACCCACACCGTTCTGCTCTTCACCAAATCAGCACTCGTGCAATCACGTTAAACATCTAACCCTGCCTATCTTTAAAAATGAGCATTGTTTGTCTGCATGAATATTAACAACACGCACAAGGTTAATTAGCTCAGATTTACAGAAGTACAGATGTTTACTTTGGACGGCATCATGAGGCATGCGTTTTTTTTGTTTTTTGCTTAATTGGCAGGATGTCACAGATGGGGGAGACGAGTGCATGGAGGGAAATAAAAGCAACTTCCATTTCCAGCTCCATCCAGAACGGCATCCACAGAAGCCAATTATAATGCTGATCCATCCTGCTCTATGATTATTATTGTTATTTCCATTATCGTTGGTATTACTATTCTCACCCCTCTGATCTTTAAACTCGCACAAGGTGATTTCTTTTTGGCTAATGATGGAATATGAGCTGATTTGTTTACGGGCCTCTCTGTTTCAGAGCACTCAATACAGGCCTTTATACCCATGGTGGCTGCTGTCTCTCGGAGCCTCCTTTCTTGTGCGGCCTCGGTTTTTCTGATCAATCCGTTTCATTTACTCCATGCTTCGATCCACAGCCGTGCTCATTTCAGCTGGTTTATGGCTCATCTAGAAAGGATAATTATTATCGGATTGGTACAACAGGGAGGTTTAAACCCGACTTGGAACCTCTGGAATTTATTGTCAAACAGTGGCACCTGATGAGAGGGGGTTTTTAGAATAATCCTGCCTCTCTGACTGAGCGCTGATAGCCTCATTTAAACTTCACCCACTTTGGAAACTTCCAGAGGAGAAACTTCCATCTGTCTGTGGAAGGCCTGCACTGAAATTGAGTTTCTTAATTGTTATCACATTACCCTTTACAGAACTGATACCTTAGAAGGCAGACATATGCAAATTCATGGATGGTTCTTTAGAGAACCATTTTTAAATGAAAATCCTTTTTGAAGGACATTCTTACATTTGACAGAACCTCCACATAATCGGAAAGTGCTGCTCTCAGGTATACTGAATGTTAGGAAATTAAATACAGCATATGGTTTGGCTCTTTCTGGAAGGTAGTTATTTTTTTTTTAAGTTTGAAGATGTTTTAACCAAATGTACGCCACTTCTCTGCACTTCAGAGGAAACTATATCAGTCTCCTGGTGTAGCTTTAGTAGCTCAGACTGGCCAAGTCCACCAATACGCAGTGCAACACGCAGCGGAAAAACTCCCATGTTCCCCCATATGGGGAGCTTGGCTGTGTTTGCAGTGGGCGGCTCAGACTGCCCTATTGTGTTCGGTGTTTACTCAATGTGTTTATTTATTTATTTAATTATTTATTTGCTCAATTATTCCTGGGCTATATGGGCTGATAGTAGTGGGAGGTTGACATCTGTTTCATTCAGATTGCAAAACTCTCAGGAGCGTACTTAAAAAAAAGAAACCTCATTCACTCACAGTACAACTTGAACACATTTTAATGGCTAATTAATGCCCAGAACAAACACACACACACACACACACAAACAGCTGTATGCAGAGAAAGGCAACTGCATGGCCTTGGTTTCTCTGAGGGTATTCAGTTTCTGAAAAGAGGTGTGGTGGTGATGTTCAGGAATAAAAGTGGGGAGGGAGGGCTTATGGATGAAAGCAGGAATGTTATTGGCATATGGTTTGTAATAACAAGGGCACTATTTATTTATTTATTTATTTATTTATTTATTTGGTCCAACTCTATATTAATTGTCTGTAATAGTTACACATCAATAATAATAATAATAATAATTCAGGTAAATGTATCCTCTGTTGCAGATTAATTACAAATGGAATGTGTATAAGCCTTAATATATAAAAATCACCTTAATTTATTTTCATTTAAACTCCGCAGAAGCTCAAACAATTCACGTGGGTAAACTTTTCACTTTCACTTTCAGGATGCAGAAATTACAGCACCTTTAGACATTCATTCTGAGGCACCATAGTGTTCTGAATGTCTACAGGTGTTTGCGATTACTCACTTGGGTTTAATTGCTTCATTAGTGTGAGTATAAGAAAGCTTTCAGCATCTAGTCTTGATTTCAGCCTTTTGGTTACATTAAGAGTCTGAAAACTCCCCAGTAGTCATTACTAAACCCACACCTGCTTCCTGAAGAGTGTTTCTGATCTGTTAGACAGGTGTGTGGGTGTTTTCTTCATTATAGTGAGAATTTGTCTGGCATCAAACAACTGCAGAGGTCTTCCTTGGCCTAACAGATCTATCACTAAGCTCACCTGTTCTCTCCTTTCTGACGTTGTTTCAGTCATTTGAGTTTGACGCACTAAAAACAACCGGGTTTGGTAATTTCTACAACCCAGCAGTGTTTAGACCTACTGGTCTACCTAAGGTCCTACTGATGTCTTTAACTGGAACAGTTCTGGTGTCCAAGATGACAAGTTGCAAAATCTAGCTTCAAAAGTGATGCTGAACGCTCTACTTCCACTGACCAATTAATCAAACACTTTTTTGGGTAATCAGGAACAGCTGTAGAGCCCATTGTCTGAACATGTCAGTGTTCAGGGTCTACATTTACAGCATGGAATTTCACAGCTTCTCCGAACGTATGACTGCAACTCGCACAGCTATAGAACTTTGTTTATTTCCTTGGTATTATTAACGCTCATGCTGGTCGGTCTATCAAAAATAAACTCTTCAGCACCTCCGCAGGGTGAATATAGAGGGCCCAGATGGTGGATACAAGGCCATTCCTCAATAACCCACAGGTGTGGTCAGAAATAGGAATCGTTCGTGGATGAAATGAGGCCTTGAGTGCAACTTAATGTCCCCCTCAACCCCATCAGAGAAACAGACGGAAGGAGAGGCGAGAAACAGGAACACACATATATATATATATTTTTCCGCCGTCTTACTCTTGAGATGGACCGGCGGCCCCGCTGGTCTCAGCAATCAGTCTGATGAGCCACTCTGATTGGTCGGGAGCGATGGGCAAGCGAGAGAGGGAGGCTGGAAGATACACAGGCTATTTGTTTTTAATAAAAGATGATACGGATGCGGCCCTGTGCAAGCACCCTTTCAATAACCACTGAACCAGTTCCTTTAATTGCGTACTGTCAGAGATAAAAAAATAAGATACGAAGAGGGACACAGCACTTTCCGAACTCGTTATGAGCTCCAACACAGGCTGGAGAACAATATTGTGCCCATTTTGCTTCTTTATTGTTTTCTCTTTTCAGTGGAACTGTGTGTGCTCCCCTAGCTAACAAACAAGCACCCATTTCAAAGACCTTTTTAGTGACCGCACGGCAGGGTACGTGTGTAAATGAGAAATTAGATTTCTTTCTTCCTGTACTTTTGCTTCTAGCCAGTGATCTTTGATCTTACTGAGCAGCAGTAATCAATAGGGCCTGATTCAACCACACAAATCAAAACCAACCTCAAACAGACAGAACATGGATTACTTTCAGCCCAACTAAAAGAGTCTCTGGTGAAATGACTAAAATCGCAGCCACCACAGCCACAGGGGCTTTATTTAGGTTTTTCCTTTCTGAAAGTTTCCGTCGTGATTAAATTCGTGGCTGTTTTTGAGGACTAGATAAATAAAGAATCTGAGGAACTTCTTCTGAAGGAAATGTAAAGCAGTGTTTCTCAGTGAGAAAAAAGGAAACATGTACGTTCTTTAGTAGTGGGCAGCATGGCCAAAAATACATCATGGCATAATTAGATGTATTTGTATATGCAAAACCAGGCCCACATTTGGGCACTACTGATCAAAATGCCTGTTACTGGAAAGAGTTATGAACCATAAAGGTAAAGAAACAAATTCAACATGTTAAGCAGAATTAGAATTATTTTTATTTTATTTTTATTTTATTTGAGACTCTGAAACCTTAATGAGCTTGTTAGTGCTATGGCTTGTTCACAATCATTGTAAGAAAATACCAGCAGACATAAAACCTACATTTCAAAGCTTGACCAAAACCTTAACCCAGTTCAAACTATCAGCAGCCAGGTGCTCCTCTAAGCAGCTGCCGAGCGCTCTGAACATTAACATAACAAAGCAGGAGAGGAGTATAAGATGTTAGTATATATAGTATATTCAATAAAAAGAGTATTTCTGGAAGCCACTGAATCAGTCCGAGAATCTCACAGAACTAGAAGCCTTTGCAGGAAGGATGGGCAAACCCTCCCAAACAAGAACTGGAAAAGTAATCTTGCTTAAAATATTTTTTAAATCAAATTTTACTTATCAGTATACAGGGGTGCCCAATATTTTGCATACCACTGCACATTAATGTATTTATTGGACCCCACAGTAGAGATCTGCTACCCTAAGGGCAGTGCATGGTCTACAAGGAGAGGGGGTCTCTGCTGGGAAGTGATGGGGGTGTTTTAATGTTTTAAACAGTAAATGTTAAACTGAAATGGTCTCACAGTCAGTGGATATGTGAATAAATCCCTGACTTCTAATGTGGACCAAATACGTCCTGACATCAAACTGCTGAAATGTGCATTAGTGTGGATGAGACATCTGTCTGTAAAATGCATAACACTAAACCTGTCTCTGGTGCGGATAAAGACCATCATTAATAATAATAATAATAATAATAATAATAATAATAATGATGATGATTCTGAGCTTCACTTTTTACAGTGTGGGTAAAAACAGTGCTCGGAGGAAAGTGGTGGTCGTAAGGTTTTGCAGTGAGCGATTGCCGGGCATCTGCAGGCTGCATGATGCCAGCAAAAGTGTGTGTGTGTGTGGGTGGGTGAGCCGAGTGTGTTTGTGTGTGTGTGTGTGTGTGTGGGTGAGAGCGGGTTGATTGACAGCGTGTGGGTGTGAAGGCAGGGCAGAATCATAGCAGGTTGTGGCTCTTTCCTGACAGAGCAGTCGGGCTTTGGAAGCAGCTCAGAGGCTCAGGACAAAACCCACCGGCTTAGGGCACACATTCTGGGCTTTAGAGGAGGCATGTGCACATGTGTACACACACACACACACACACACACACGCACACACACACACACACACACACACACACACAAAGAGCTCTGTCACTCAACCTAGCTTCTGAAATCTTTCCTGCTCCACTACTCTGTCTATGCTGGGTTTTTACAGCTGGATAAAACTCATCAGCAGACAAAACCCCGTAACTGAATTTTTCATCAATATAAAGGAATTGTGTCCAAACAGACATTCAGCTGCAAGTCCCAAAGCATTTACATATACACACCTACTGCAAAATGTAGCATGGTGTAGACAAATGACTTGCTGTAGACTGAATGGGTGGGGTTAAACTGCTGTAGGCTGAATGGGTGGTGCTAAACTGCTGTACGCTGAATGGGTGGGGCTAAACTGCTGTAGGTTGAATGGGTGGGGCTAAACTGCTGTAGGCTAAATGGGTGGGGCTAAACTGCTGTACGCTGAATGGGTGGCGCTAAACTGCTGTAGGTTGAATGGGTGGGGCTAAACTGCTGTAGGTTAAATGGGTGGGACTAAACTGCTGTACGCTGAATGGGTGGCGCTAAACTGCTGTAGGTTGAATGGGTGGGGCTAAACTGCTGTAGGTTAAATGGGTGGGGCTAAACTGCTGTAGGCTGTAAAATGTAACCTTGTCCCTCCAGTGTTAAACTAAAGAAGCAAACTTTGGAAACCAAACACGTCTCAGCTGATCGACTACATTTGGGGTCACAGGAGGAGAAACACTGATTTGTGTCTGAACTATGGCTGCGAGAGACATTAGTCTGTATAAACTGATGCAACCGTCGCTAGCGTAATAGCACAAACATGCCATCTGACAAAACTGCTTTAAATTTCATGCTGGACTGAATCACAGTTTGTGTATCCTCCTGCTTTATTCTGTAGAAGCTTTGAAAAAGCTGATTACGCTGGCTAATGTTTCCATTTCATGGCTAAAAAACTTGCGTAGGAATCAAACGCAAATTGCAAAATAATTAAAATCCAAACTGATATGAGAGAAGCTGTGAATCAGTTCTGTAAAAGAAAAGCAGGACTGAAAAGGTGGTGTAATAAATGCTTCACATTCTACAGCATGTTCTGTGGGATATGTTAAATGTAATCAGCTGTAAACACATTAGGCTACAGTTTATCTATATTATGGATTATAAAAACAGCATTTCGCAATATCTTGCATTTTCTGTGAACATCTAAGCCAAAGGTATTCAGCTTGGTGAATAGGCCGAGAGTGTTGTGTGTTGTGGGGAGGCCGGTGAGCTGTATTGTTGTGCGATCCAGCCTGGAGTCTGAGGAGACACTTTGAAGTTTCAGCATGAGGTTTAAATAATGAAGAGTTCCAATGTTTAACACGATCTAACTCTTAAGAGCTCATGTTCTACATGTTTCCTGTATTTCATTATGTTCCCTGAGCTCCACTTACAGCATCTGTGTGGGTTTCTGAACCAGAAGCAGTAATTTTTTTTAAATCTATACAACCATTTCCAGCCTCTTAATCCCTCAGAATTAATCACTCTGTGTCTTTAAGACTAACATATGTAAATGAGCTTGGCTTTGATTGGCTGAACTGTCTTGTACTATGTTTAAAAAGCAGGAAAACATACCTTTTCCACTTCTGTTGTGTTGCTCACACTCCTTGAAGCGACAGTTTGGTGAAACATCTAATGTGCATGATCAGCCATATCAGGCATGATACAGCCATATCAGGCATGTACCAGTTCTCATGGTCTAACTGCATGTCTGAATGAATAAACTGTGTGTAGGTGTCCAGTAATCTCAGACTTGTCTTATGTGATTTCTGACACTGTGTGACTCACTGTTATCTAAAACAATGGGTTTCAAGTTCAACACAGAGCTAAACCCAGCAGCAGCCAAGCAGCCTGAACTGTGGCCATGCCTTAGTCCATGTTCTAGATAACAGTCTACTTTAATCACAATCAAGTCCAAATCACTGGACATCTCCACATGGTTTGAGGGGAGTGTGTGATGGTTTAGGTCTGCAGTTAGCTTACTGCTTGTTGGTGGGGTATTTCCTTACACTGGCTGCATTAGCCTCCTAGCTCAACAAAAAAAAACAACACCACCACCACCAACAACAACAACAACAAAAACCACAACAACAACAAAAACACACTAAAGAAGCCTCAAAAAGGTCTTAGCTGAAGAACTACAGCCAAGGTGAGTGAGTGTGTATGTGCCTTTGTACACCAATCAATCTCAACATTAACACCACTGACATTAAAGTAAATCACATTGATGATTTGGTTCCTGAAGGTGACGAAGGTGTTGTAGCTGGACAATGGTCAAGTGTAAGCAGACAAGAACCAAACTGTGATGTTCTAGATGATGAACATCAGAGGTCTTGTGGAGTCCATGCCTCGTCCATGCTGTTGTAGCAGCACAAGGGTGACCTACGCAATATTGGGCAAGTGGTATTAATGTTATGGCTGTTCGGTGAATGTTTGCTGAACCATTGCTTTATCCATTCCACAGAAGTGCAAATTAGGCTTTTTTTGCTATCTTGTTTATTTATTTATTCATTTATTTATTTTTGCTTGTTTATTTATCAGACAGTTGTCTCTAAAAGGCTTCATTGTTTGGACCGGCTAAGCACAACGTACATTTCTCTGCACCAACCAATTTGCCTCCTCCCTATTAACATGTCAAAAACAGGCTGTGCTGTAAAGCGCTGTTTCCCCTGGTTTTCCTCTGCCAGTGTAAAATTAGTGTGGTCTGCCAGTTCAGACACACAGACACGCTCCGGCCCAGGATTTCCTGTCCCTGGGTTATGCAAAACAGGTCGAGCCACAATCGAGAGCAATTTATCTCTGTTGTCTCACAGTTCTGGAAATGTTTTAGCGTGGCTTGTCTCTGAGAAATGAAATCATAAATAAATAAATAAATAAATAAATAAACACAATACAGTGCTTTATTGTTCAGTATGTTGGCAGGCTTGCTGTAATGGCTGCTAATGAACGGACTGATTTCCCTCAGCTCTACTTCTGCCTGCATGTTGCCTCAATCCTGCTATGGGCCAGCAAGAGCAAACTGATACAGAGCATTTTACCACACATACACACACACACACACATTTTTTGTATTATACAATGTCATGACACACACACATTGTTATTTATATATAAGTATTTATAATAATAATAATAATAATAATAATAATAATAATAATAAAATAATTAATATCATATGCTTTGTATTATATCATATATATATATATATATATATATATATATATATATATATATATATATACATTCCATATATAGTAGGTACATTTGACCTTGTTTAAGCATTAAACAGAGAAGTGTAAACAGAGTAATAATTAATATTAAATGAATATGAGTAATAATTACTGTGGATCTTGGCTTCTCCCCTCCTCTTGCTCTGGCTCCCTCACTCCCTTTCTTCAAGAGTTTGTTTCCTTGCGGTTTAAACAATCCGTCACTTTTTCTGATAGAACCATTACAGGGATGTGAGAACCATCTATTGTTCCACTGCGATGTAGAACCTGGTGTTTACAGCAGGAACACATTAATAAAGAAACCTTTGTTTACAGGAGGCAAAAAAAGCAGATATGATGTACTTGCTGGTGAGCTCTTTACTCAGGAGAGTAAAATCGAATCTCATCTGGTCGAACCAGGGATGCATTTTAATGACCAGTGTAAAGAGAAAGTAGATGTTAAACACGCTGTAATGGCAGGTGTAGATCTGCAGAGAAGAAGAAGAAAAAGAGGCAAATCGTCAGTCCTGATAACACACAGGAAGTTTCCCATACTACTACTTCCATTGCATTTTTAAACTAGATGAAAAGAGCTTTCCAGACAAAGACATGGACAAAGAAAGGCTGCGTATCAGGGGAGACGCTTTGTTTGTCCTTCAGGAACCAGTGTGTTCCATTGTAGAGGAGGCATCTGACTATTTGAGGAAAGAAAAAGTGATTTTAACATGCTGACACCGTCTCTATCTCTTTCTGAGAGGACTCTATGAGGAGTGACCTCCTGAGCACTGTTGGACAGTTTAAATGCTCCATTCAGCTCTTATCTGCGTCGCCTCGGCTGGAACACGCTACTGTTATTAGATTGATGTGCCGATGACACCAAAACGCCAAAGCCTGCACAAAGGCCCTTGTGTTCAGCAGCTGCATCTGAAAGCGTCCTCTTCTTATCGTACTTATCGTTCAGACTGAAGAGCAGGAACTTCCAGTGGAGCTGAAAGGAGAGGACTGAAGAGTGCTGGGGAATGTGAGTACGGTTGTTACGTTGGCTCTATGGGGTTATGATGTTGCTTTTAGGACTATTATGTCAGTTTTTGACCACCAAAGGCTTCAGTTCTTCAAATCTTGACAACCCAAACCGCCATAACCTGGAGGCTCTCAGCGGCGGCTCGTACTCATCACTGAGGTCTGCTCTAGGTTCAGGTTTGGAGGATCAGGCCTACTTTGGGTCACTCTGCTTTATGCTGGTGGTAAGACCTTTGCCAAAGGGACCTTAGAAACAGGCAGCAACTGGACTGTCCTTCAGAATGATTGAAGCCCCATCTACAAACATTCTTGCTGACGCTTTATTTGGAGTGGTCTATTTTTAGATGTAATAAACACTCCTCAGACTCTCAGTAACATCTTCATCATGTATCAGTGATGGAGCAGCATCTGAACATCCAGCAGATCACCAAGAGACGTTTACTGAATCCAGCTGTTCTTCACTTTATCTGGAGAGTCCAGGTTCAGATCTGTAGACGTTCACCTGAGAGATCACTGATCATCTAACACCTCTGATACTGATCATCTCACCATCCTCAACCAGCTGCTGTAGACCTGCTGCTCACACCAGTCTGGAACTGGAGACTAACGGGGTTTAGCTAGGATTAAGGGGCCAGGGTGAGGGTTGGGATTAGGCTTCTGGTTTAAGGTTAAGATTAGGATGAGGGTTAGGATTATATGTTGTCTGGGCTGGGATTTAGGGTTTTTGGGTTGAGGTTAACATCAGGATTAGGATTAAGGGTTAGGAATGTGTTTTAGATTGAGGTTAAGGTTAGGATTAGGTCTAGGATCAGGGTTAGGGTTAGGTTTTGGGTTTAAGTTTATATTTATGTTTAAATATACACTTTGGACATAAGTATTGGGACACCAGGTCATTTGTTGTTTCTTCTGAAATCAAGGGTATTGATGCTTCTGCTTCTGTTGGAGTAATTGTCTCTACTGTCCAGAGAAGAATACTTTCTACTAGATTCTGGAGGAGGAGCATTACTGTGAGGATTGCATTTAGTGACAAGAGCGAGGTCAGGATGTTGAATGATCACCACCTCACCCCCAACTCATCCCTTCCAAAAGTACTGGATGGAGCTCCACCATCATTCCAGAGAACACAGTCCTCCACTGCTCCACAGCTCCTCAACGCTGGGGGGCTTTATACCCCTCTAGCCCACCCCTGGCATTAGGCAGCATGGAGCCAATAGGGTCATGATGATGATCTGCTCCAGAGAGTCCTATTCTATTGGCAGTACTTCTTCTCTACAGGGACTAGACAAGCTGTGTGTGTGCATTTGCACATCTGTTTCAGCAATGGGTGCAATTTAAATTGCTGAATGCATTCATTAGAAGGGGTGTCCACAAACATTTGGACATTAAGTGTGTGTACATTTTTGCAAACATAAAACTTTCAATTGTGAATCAGTCATTTCTAAATTCAGGCATTTTGACCAAAGCTCTGTGCCCCAGACTGAATGGTCTTCTGTAAATACCTGTCCATCCTGCAGACCTGTGAGGTGCTGGAACCGCTGAAATTACTCACCTGTTGGCGAGAGTGTTTCAGTAGCTGCACATTTTCCCTGAAACGTTGTGGGTGTAATGTGTGATGTCACGGGTATTCGACTCACAGCGTTCTCTATTCCTCTATTCCATACTGAGCAAAAATCATCCACGACAACTCACCATCTCTCCAAAATGGAATTCTTCTTGGTGCATGACACACACACACACACACACACACACACACACACATATACATTGTAATGAACCACTGAAATGTAATAAACTCTCTTTTTATGAGTCTCCTGAAGAAATACTCACCTACAGAAGTTTCTCAGTAAAACTGACTTTTACCTTCAGTGTAGTTTCAGGGTTTTTTTCTAGGTAAGTATAATATGCTCTACTACAGGGGGTCTATAACCAAACATGCTCTATAGTTCACATTGAACAATGTTCTTAATATATAAATAATGCATATGACTAAACAGAAGTAACATTTAGTTGTTTATGCAAGTGCATTCGTAAGTGTGAGAGCTAGGGAATTAAAGAATGAGAGGACATAATCACACAGTGGATCTCAATGGATTTGTAGGGCTGTACTGTGTGAGTTAGCTGTTATATTGTCATCTGACTCAACCTCACGCTCTTTCAAGTTCCATGATGTGTTTACTTTATTCACTGATACAAAATGTTTGTTGGTTTCATCTAAAAAATGACTTAAGATTTAAATAAGTCAAATATGCATATATTTAGGCAACTGTACGATTGTTGTTTAGGTGAATAAAAGTGATATTTTATATCAGTTTATTCTTTAAACCAATTGTCGACGTTTACTGCAAACACAGTAAAGCAGTAAAATTAATTACATACACTTCGTTCTTCGTTGTTCTTGGGAGAATTTAAATTTTTCAGTTAAGTTTTATAAAATATGCAGTATAAAGTGTAAACAGACTTGCGTTCAGGCGCACAATCATCGCCTCACATTATAATGCTTCTACATTTCTCTTAGGAAGGCAAACATTAAATTGGGTCTCTTCCTTGCAGTCCCTGAAATTAGCAGGGAAAATTCACAATAAGTCTATTTTAAGAAACTGACAGTGTCAGCTAATTATATACCTGTATGATGTCTGCTCAAGGTTATAGATAAAATAGATAAATATTTAAATCACAAATCAAATTAGTTTATTTCACACTTAAACACTCTCACACAGTACAGCACCAAATCAAACTGAATGGATAAAATATGAAGATCAAACATAAATAATATAAATGAAAAAAAAGATTATTTCTTTTTTAGATTAATTTTAATTTTAAAATTAATTTTAGGCTTCTTAAGGCCTATTCTTCGAGGGAGTTCTATTAGAGATAACTGAGCGACTCTGCACAGTTTGAGGTGGTAACTTACCTGTTAGTTGCCAGGTTTAGTAGTTCTGTAAGAGTAAGGAATGTGGCACCCCCCCCCCCCCCCTCCCAACACACACACACACACCTGTTCTAAACCTTCAGAGAACTTCTTAGAAAATAGATATTATTAATTTTACATTTTGTTTAAGAAATTAGGCTCATCTCAATATTGATAATTATTTGTATTTGTTAAAGCCTGGGTTTGCCACCATGCTAATCTGTGCTAATTAGCTTCCATTACTACTTAGTCTCATAGCTCTAGTAACAGTACTGAAGTATTAATGAACAATGGGATTGCTCCACAGGTTGAGTCGTTTTAAAGGCCTGTGCAGCTCGTCTGTGGCTGCAGGCATTCGTGTTAAATCACAAAGAAAGAAACAGGCAGACAACACACACACACACAGACACACACACAGACACACACACACACAACAATCAGCAGTGATGACAGGCAGGCAGCCTTAATGACGGCTAACTGGAAGGTCACACATGAGTCAGACATGCTTTAGTCGCCGTGGAAACTAAAAGCACAGAACCTGCTCTCACAAAACAGCGCTTCACCCTGAGATTCCTCGGAAACGTTTCTGCACTGAAACACCGCACTGAAAGCGAGACGTCAAGCGAGTCTAACCTCTTTCCACCACTTACTTACTCATAGGCATTTGTTTCTTTGTGTTTTAGCGATAGAGCTAGCCCACCAATTAGCATGGTGCTAACTGCATGTCAAATCAGATACATAAATCTCTTATAACCTTGATGATGTGTTTTCTGACAGTGCATGACTCACGGTTAGCCAGTGGGATCCCTGAGAGAATGATGTCTGGTAATAAAGACGTCTCGGTAAGAGTAGCCGATTGTTATTCAGTAGCTTGAGTTTAACTCTGCAGTAGTACAGTGCTAGTCTTAGTACACTATTCAGTTCTGTTACATTTGTAAAATACTGAGCAGAGAATTGTCTAATCAGGATTGTTCTCTCATTGGTACCTGGGCAGATCCAGCTAAACCAGCTCTCCCATTGGTTGGGACTTCACAGGTATAACTGAAGTCCAGTAGATTACGACCAAAACAATTAGTAACCAAGCAAAGCCCCTGTCGATTCTCCATGTAATCCATGCAGCCCACATGCTGCCCTCAGCGTAGCAGATCTTCGCAGGGAATGTCAATATGTACATAAACACATATATTTAAAACATATTTAACTTAAACATTGCTCTATCACTTTTCTTCATTGTTTTTGGGAGAATTTGATTTTTCAGTAAAGTTTTATAAAATATGCAGTTTAAAGAGTAAACAGACTCCCGTTCAGTGCGCACAATCATCGCCTCCCATTATAATGCTTCTAAATTTCTCAAAGGCAAACATTAAATTGGGTCTCTTCCTCGCAGTCACTGGGTGAGGCTTTCAGAAAAGATCAGAAGGTCAGCACTAAATATGAAAAAAATGTGAGAAAGTAAAAAAAAAGCTTTCTAAAAATCCCTTTTATGCTTTCTTGCACTGGGCATGCCCACATATCAGTGCTGATGGTCCGACTGGCTTTTCCTCCAGAGAATTAGGGTTGAAGTCTTGTTAAAGGCTTAACCTTGAACCTAGACCACTTTGTCGAGTAATAATTGCCACTTGATACTGTGGCATCTTAAAGGTAATTTACTGTATTTAAATAGAATCCCTTCCCTTCTACTTAAATCAGCAGCTTCAGGATCATGGTGAAGCTCCACTGACTGTATCAGTTCTACTTAAATCAGCAGCTTCAGGATCATGGTGAAGCTCCACTGACTGTATCAGTTCTACTTAAATCAGCAGCTTCAGGATCATGGTGAAGCTCCACTGACTGTATCAGGGAGAACAGCGTCTCTATCGGTGCTACTCCGGGCTCGGAGCTCTGCTAACTGCACTATGGAGCTCTGATGAAGCGAGCAGGATGGCGCTCTCCAGAACTGCTGTGTAACGCTGCAAAACCCATAGAGTCATATTAGTGTACAATCCTGTAGTATTACTCTACCCCCTCAGTCCACATGCTGCTCTACCTCTCATGCTGTAAAGCGTGTCCTATAGAGGAAGCTCTAAGCATACATTTCACTTCCTGACTGTAGGGGGATTCTCACATAGTGCTGCTTAAATTCATAGTCATACAGGTAGAAATTAATTAATTTGTAAGAAAGAAATCTTCTCTAATGGTTACTGTTAAAAATCATGGAAAAAAGAAACAGCATATGTTACAGTAATTACACAAATATATTACATTCATTACAATAAGCCCTGAGCGTGACAGCATCAGTGAGGTCAGATACTGGTGTTGGTTGATTAGTTCTGGCTCTAGGACCGAGAAAAGTCTAGAATGTCTTTAATGATGGTGGGTCGAGCTGAGATGAACTTTTGGCTTTGTAGACCAGCATCAAGGTTGTACATCTGGGCAGTGACAGGAATCCAGTGAAGGGAGAGTAGTTAAGACTGGGCTTAGGAAGAATAGCTCCAGTAGCTTCATACCTGGCTGTCAGACTGCTGTCTATAACAGGAAGGGAAACTGGACAAACTACTGTTTTAAAGAGAACAGAATTCCGTCTACCCGAGCAGAGGTAACGAGCACTGCGTGATGCTGCTCTCTATGAGTTGATATGTGGGCTTTATTTGAGTCAAGCGGTGAAGCGGAAGAGGTCAACGGTCATCGGGCACAGAAGAAACGTGAGGCATGAATGTGTGGTGCTGAATCACACCAGGAGGATTAAGAACACAACAACAACAACAAACACAGCAACCCAGTCACTCCCAACGTAAGTGCAGAGTGGAAAGCATCAACACAGTAATCATTTAAAGGCGACGACTGACTGTGTTTGGAAATGCAATCCTGTGCCGATCGTTTGCTTATACCCCTGCAGACACAGGAACGCTCACAGCTTCAGCTGTATTAGATCACAGAGTAACTAAACAGTAATCAGAATCACTGTTTTCATCATTATCCTTCCAGTAAAGTGGAAATAATGACTGTAACATGAAGATAATGCAGAGCAGAGAGTCACAGCAGACAGTCCTCTGCGAGTCATAATGTATAAACAATCGACTTCCGGAGGTATTGGGTTTCATGTGGTTTTATTAATTTGTGGTATACAGGATCATTCTTTTATATATACTCTATATCATTAAAACTATACAGACCCCATCTCAGTCACTTTAAGGTGCTCCAGTTGTTGACACAGGAGTGCTTCCAGGCGTGGGATAGAGGGGTGTAAAGCCCCCCAGCATTGAGGAGCTGTGGAGCAGTGGAGGAACTGTGTTTTCTGGACTGATGGTGGAGGAGCTCCATCCAGTACTTTTGGGATGAGTTGGAGTGGCAGAACTCCTTACCCAGAATCAGTACCTGACCTCACTGGTGCTCTTGCTCTGGTTGGAATGAATGCAATCAAATTCTCCTCACAGCAACGTCCAACATTTTATTCATTAATGGTATTTTAATGATTATTATTGTAATATTTCAGCTAATCTACCAACGACTTGTACCACAACAACTACAACTACTACTACTGCTAATAATAATAATAATAATAATAATGATAACATTATAGTGATTGTGGTTGTCTTTGTCTGTATGTGGGCTAACACTCATTGTGAAGAGAGCAAGAGGCAAGGGGGTTGAGCTCATTCCTTATAGGATAAGAATAGAGCAGTATATGAAATTAATATATACAGCCCCATGCAGTCTCATGTTGATGTTCTGGGTATAAATAAGTGAAGAAATTCTCTACTGGAAATATGATATTATATTTCCTCCGTGATCTGGTTTCCTGCCACCTCCAAAACACACAGGGTAGGTGAATTGGCTAAACTTGCAAAACCGCCCACCTCTGCCTGTCCTAGAGGGTATTCCTGCCTTGCACCCAGCAGCCTCTGAGTGTATTAAATGTGCAGAAGTGTGTTTCTGCTGAGGATATGCCTACGTTACACTATTTACATGTGTCAATAACTTCCGTTCTGTGTGGATTTATATCAGATTTTACTTTTTTCTTAAGGCAAGAGGCTTCTACCATCATTCAGTCTGAGTACACGTACACAGTGGAGATACATAATTGTATACACAGATACATAAATACACAAATACATAAATGTGTAATCACAGAATCAGAACAACAAAATAAACTTGATTAATACAACATACAGAGGTGCAGAGGTGTGCAGCGTGCTATAACATGCAGCTCTACACAGTTAGCTTATAGCATATGTGAACACAGCAGTTACTGAGTTAGAGAACAGCTCTTATGTAGTACAGTCCTCAGCAGCAGTAACCTGACAGGTGTGCAGGTAGGCACATGGTGGGAGCATCAATAGAGATGTGTATGTGAGTGTGTGTATGTGAGTGTGTGTATGTGAGTACGTGAGTGTGTGTGTGTGTGTGTGTGTGTGTGTGTGAGGTGAGAGGGGGTCTCAGCTCAGTCCTTATATGTTGAGAAGTCTGACAGCCTGAGGGTAGAAGCTGTTGCAGAGACTGGCTGTGATGGCTCGGATGCTCCTGTTTCTACTGCTAGACGGCAGCAGTGAGAAGAGTCTGTGTGAGGGGTGAGTGGGGTCGTTCACAACGCTGGTGGCTTTGCGGACACAGCACATGGTGTAAATGTCTGTGATGGAGGAGAGAGAGACCCTGGCGATCTTCTCAGCTGTGCTGACCCAAACCAGACAGTGATGCAGCTGCCCAGGATGCTCTCTCCAGCCCCTCTATAGAACATCAATCTCCTCAGGAAGTAGAGGTGCTGCTGGGCTCTCTTGGCTTTGAAGCTGGTGTTGAGAGACCAGGTAGAGGTTCTCTGTGATGTGAACACAGAGAAACTTGGTGCTCCTGATTATTTCCATAGCAGAGTCGTTGATGTGCAGCGGGGGGTGGTCACCTTGTACTCTCCTGAAGTCAACAACCATCTGCTTGTTTTGTCCATGTTGTTGGACTCTCTGCCTTTTAGTATTGATCCAGTGTAAAATAAATAAATAAATAAACATATGAGCATTTGTAATTGTAACACACTCCTGGGAGAAGTGATGCATGTTCTAAGAGGAGTGCAGGGGTGCCAATATGTTTGTCCATGACTGAATACTTTACATAAAATTACCATAAGAGCAGCAGAGGGGGGCGATGAGGTACATTTGCCAAACTATGGCTTAACTGTGTGTCAGAGCTTTGAGGAAGCCTCTCTGTAGTTCTTCCCAAAGCAGAGAGGACATGTTTTGAGTGTAGCAGTCGGATTGTTACCTGAAACAGCGATCAGCTGGCTTGACACCTTCTCTTATCAGCCATTACTGCTGCTCTATCAGTGGGCTTCTGATTCCAACAGCTCTGTGATGTATGACACAAAGACAGCAGCTTTTGGAGATGAAACTGCACCTTCATGGCTAATGAGATTTTAAAACGTGTTTGTGAGCGCGTCGAGCAATTCCCCAATGACGGCAGCGGAAACTGACACATGCGGATGATATCCGTGATGTATAGCTTTTGTAACTAATTAGAGAGCGGTTTAAAAGAATCAAAGACAGATGCCTGACATTTAATTTGCTTCCATAAAGGCTTTCTCCCCTTCCACCAAAGCAGAATCATTACCTTTCTCTGAGTGCCATTATAGATAAATAACAGTTTGGCATGAAATAATTACACCTTGCCCCTAAAGGGCCTTTGTGCTACAGGGTGTTAGCACAGACAGTGCTTATATGAAGGTTTTGCACACACAGCTGAACATAGCATTCTAATTGTGAGAGCAGGCACTTTAATAACGATTGCAGTCTGACTGTCAGGTCACATAGGCAGCTGGGCTGGTGATCAGGTATTTATTAAAAAAAAGAAAAGAAAATATGCAAGTTAGGGACAAACAATTGTGGAAAAAAACAGAGATAAATAAATAAATATGACACAATTGTAAACAAGACCAATGACAGCTGATGCTCCTCGCGGTCACGCTCGCTTCGGGCCTGGAATTAGCGCTTAGAGCGTGGAAGGTGCCGCTTTGTGTCACAGTAGACGTGGCAGACCTTCGAGAGTGACAGCAAAAGACAAACATCCAACTCAATTAGACATTTACAGTCTCTGTTTCCATGGAGGTCATGGCAATGTAGAATTATGACAGATTAATTGGCATGTTATGGATGCCAAAGGAATCAGAAGCATGCCGGCGCTTGGCGGAAAGCGGCTGTGTGTCTGCGTCTGATGGCTGGTGCTGTAATAGAAAATGAACGTGCAGTCAGTTACAGCCTGAGTGAAGTGTGTATGGCAGGTAGTGCTGGACGATAAATCATCCATACCGCTGCACAGACTCCTCTGCAGCTGAGTAAACAGAACAGCTTTGCTTTTAGTGGGGAACTAAATCTGTAATAAAACCTTGAGTGTCAGTAACTTTACAGCAGGCAGAAAGAACGGTCTTGTTACTGTTACACTACGGTGTTTTCGATTTTTCACTGTGTTTTCGATTCCCCAGCTCAATCCCTCCCTCCAACCACATTATCTAAACTAACGCAACACGCTTGGAGGAGAACACTAGCTGCTAGTTCTGTCCTGTCAGCTAACAGACACACACGATGGCTAGTATCACCCAGTTATAATCTCTGGGACTCTTGAATACTGACAGATGGCTGCGTCATCACTTAGGATCAAACTAGGTTCATGTTAATCTGGTCCTGAGGCTCCCATTTTATAGGCAATACTTCTCTACAGGGACTAGACAAGCTGTGTGTGTGTGTGCATTTGCACATCTGTGTCAGCAATGGGTGAAACCTAAATTAGCTGAATGCATTCATTAAAAAGGGTGTCCACAAACATTTGGACATGTCATGTATATTTAGTGTATTAGTGTGTTGGCATCATGTGATGTCCTTGTTGGCTGGTACCTCTTTGTAACTGGATAACTGAGACTAAGGAAAAATGCAGATATATACAATTATAAAAAATATAGCTATTAAGGTCAATTTGTTTTCTATGGCAGGCCTACGGAACTCACTGACCACTGACTTTATGTGTATTTGGGTTTATTCTAATGTTATATAGAGTTTCACAGGTAGACACTCTCACTGCTGAGATACAGTGTTAAGTGTATTCATGGCTGTCACTCAGGACTGTACTCATACAAAATATTGTAAATAAATAAATAAATTGTAAATAAATATTTTATCATGTTCTTAATACAACACAGTGCTAGTAGATCACCTGAGCTCGGTGTGTTAGGTCTTATGAGAGGAGACATGGGTGAGCTGGTCACATGTTTCGAGCGTAATTCAGCGTAACACTCACTCTTACACGTCTCCCTGCTGCCTGCTCTCATTAGCACTGCTGCTAAACCACAGGACATGACAGGCTGGTACTGGGAAAGGAGATGGATAGTGATAGTGATAGAATCTGGCTGATCACAGTCTTTTAACATCTTTTAAACCCTTCAAATCTGTTTAACCCTTTCAGTCTTACATTACGATCTTTCCCCTACTGCTTGCCTTGTATTACAAAATGCAGCCCAATCTCAGCTAATGTGATGCAGCACTCAATAAACACTCCTATACACTAGAATAGGAGATATTAGTCCATAAACACCTCAATAAACACTCCTATACACTAGAATAGGAGATATTAGTCCATAAACACCTCAATAAACACTCCTATACACTAGAATAGGAGATATTAGTCCATAAACACCTCAATAAACACTCCTATAGATAACAGATTTTAGTCCATACACTCCTTATATGCTTTCCTGTCTATTAGAATGGGTAAAAAAAGGATAAAACAGGAAGAGGTTAATTTAGATCACTAATGGCAGAAACCTGACATTTCGAAAGTGAAGCAGGCTAAAATAAAACACTCCAACACTGACCTTTCTCTGAATTCGTATTCGAGCATCTATTTTACTTACAAAGCCATTATACGTAATGGACCCTCTAGTGGCTTTAACATGTTCTTAAGGCTTTTTATCCAGAACCCAAGCCAGATTTGAAGTCTTTCATGGAATCCAAAGTGTTAATTTTGCTGCTGGGTTGTAATTTTGTGTTCGTTTGATCCAGTTTCTGCTGACCGGAGGGAATTACACACAAGGTCCAAGCAGCAGTGCTAAGAGGAAATTTGCTGTGGGTGAATGCAGCCATGCACTGCACTCTGTAGATAAATATGAGTGTGTACGGGCTGTTTGGTGATAATATGTGTTTTTTTTATGCCTCTCTCTCCTGTGTATGACGGCAGCGTGGCAGCTGAACACTTATCCCTCAGTTAATGCTAATCTCTCAGAGGCCATTATGTTTATTCCTCATTAAAATTTTATCAGCCACGGCAAATTGTGGAGATTAGGGCGGGGTGTGGAGATCGCCTGTCTGTTCACACAGTTATGCTTTTCCACACTGTGTGGAAAGCCGGGCTGATCAGATTCCAGCTGCCAGGAGTTTCCTTAAATGGAACAAACTTGGAGCTGAAGTTAATAAAAACAGGAAACTGAATGAGACAAATCGACTAACTGTTGTTATTTTCCCCACATTTTCACATTTCTCTTTTTGATTGTGCAAAAACATAGATTCTGATTCCTTTACTCTCTAAAACTACCGGTGGTTCCTCGCCCCCCCCCCATTGGTATAACTGAGCAATCCAAATATAAATAAGTGATTTTGCATTGCTTTGCATGTAGTTACTGAACATTTGAAGAAACCCTACTGAATAATAGTACTGATAGTAGTATAGTAGTATAAGCTTAATTTGACATATTAAAGAAACATACACATTTTTAATCTGTTAAATTAAATTAAAATAAATAAAATATTTAGGCATCATGCCCTGAAAGTTTGTTTATACTCATTTAAATGTATAATTATGTCCAAACTGCATACAACTATATTTTTATAAACAAACAAAACCAACCACCAAGAGATAAAGATATTTTATATTTAAACAAATACATCCATCTAAAATAGTTGAAACAGGGGGCCTGGCTCAACAACAGTGAACCTTAGCCATTCCTTCAGTACCCCAAAGGAGTGTGGGACAGGAGGTGGGGCTGAACAGCCGCTGGTGTTGCTCTTTAAAATATTCTTACAACAATCTCATAAGGACAGAAATTACATATATCAACTACATTTAAGATGGGTTTAATACCAAGGTATTTCTTGCAGTGCAACAGTGTATTTTTTTCCTATAACCGTACAGGCGAGCCAAGAACCATTTGTGAATTTTGTGAGTGTAGTGATATTTCATATCCAGCATTTAAGCCAAATATAATAATTTTAGGAGGTTGTGCTGGAAATGTATATTTTACTTGTATTACTGCTCCTTTCCCTGTAACATTTCTACCATCAATATTACTCCATCAGTATTACAAACCACTCCCTAGTAGCTCTACTCTTCAATTAGAGAGTGTAGCCCATCTGTTTCTGACCACAGAGCCGCTCTTGTCTGGATGGCAGCCCACGCTCAACCTTGCAGTGACACCGCTGTGCCTGGTACACTCGTACCTGTGCCACATACACTACCATGAACACTACAATATCAGTGTCACTGCTGGGATGACAGTAGACCACCATCCAAATAATATCTGGACATTGGTGGTCCTCTTCTTGTAAAGGACTGGTTAAATGATCTTTCTCTGTATACCTAGAAAAGTCCACACATATTGGATATGTTTCTAATAAACTGGCCAATGACTGTAGGTGCAAGGCATTAAGGGATTTTTTTAATCCACTGAGATTGAGAGCAATTTCACAGTTTGGCTGCTGCAGTAAAGCACTCTGGTCCCTTTTGAGTGACGAATGTGTTAGAGGGGACTTACACTACTGCAACATCTGAGATACAGTCAGTGACTGTACTCCTACACCCTGCACCAGTGTGGTAGAGTTTTCTGATACAGTGGCCAGAGTGTGTAGCTATCAGGCAGACAGGCATCATAAACTGGCAGCTCAGTGCATTTCAGATGGCTGTATCTTTGGTAATGTTTCTCTCCATGGTGGAAGGTCAAAGAGCAGATCATGCTGGTTATGTTCAATATTTTTTGCAGCCTACAGTGTGGGCCTGGGTGGAGAAATCCCTCGTGGCCTGGGCTTCTCGGAGAAGTCAGGCTGTGTGAGGAATTCGGAAAACCTCTATTCACAACCCAATCAAACTTCATTCGATTGTCTGGAAGAGACCAAAAGATGTCTGGCAACTGTGGTGCATCTGAAGTATCTGAAGCATCTTATTATTATTTTTCTTCTTATTATTATTATTATTATTATTATTATATACACAATACTGTGCAAATAACATTCATACAGAAGTAGTGGTTTTACTTCACTGTGATAATTAACCCCTTAACACAGCAGTTAAAGCATCTCCAGAACTCTCCTTAATAGCTCACATTACTACATTCTCCAAAATAAGAAATTCTTTCTTCCTTTTTATTGTATTTATGTTTATTTGTATCTGGTCTAATGTGATCTGTAGTAAACAAAAAGTCTTAGTAAGATACATGGTTTAGAATAATGGGTTTAGGGGACTAAAACTTCTGCACAGTTCTGTATATATACCTGTCAAAATGGCTATTTTGAACTGGATTAGATCTTCAGTCTTGGCTTAATCTCAACCCAAAATCTAAGACTAACCCTAAGCTTTGATTTTAAACAAGTTAATCAGCTGCAAATAATCCATTGTGGGAATGAATTAAAATTATACCTCGAAATCCAGGTAGTGAGTCGAGCCTCTGCCGTGCAGCAGTGTGTTAAACAGCAGTGATCTGAGTGAGGAAGTTCTGAGATCTGGAGTTTTCCCCAGGCCAGCTCTCAGTAACGGCCATAAAAGACCCTCCCGCTGACCCGCAGAGAAATGATAAACATCTCGCCTCACTCTGCAGGCCACCCATCACGCTCTTTGGCTCTTCTATTCATCATGTTTTTGGGCTCTGTTTGCAGCAGTGGCTCTCAGCTGGTCTTGCCTCAGGACCCACATTTGTCCTGTATCATTAAGTCACGACCCAAAAGCAGAAAGCCCACTTGCTAATACATCAGCAAACAAAACACAATGTCATGCGCTCAGTGTAAAGAAGGTCATGTTTAAAATAGTCCGGTGTTTATAAAGATAATACTGAGGAAAACTACAGAGAAACCGATACGTTTTTAGAAACAGTATATAGACACATGTCAGGCTTCTTACAGCAGATATATTATCCATCAAACGTTTGATTGACAAAAAAATAGTTTATTTATTTAGCAGTGAGTGATGTCATCTGTCCAGATTCATATTGGTTTGGTGATGATTTCTTGACTTTATGACTTGCTGAGGCCTGCTTGAACTCAACATTGGTTCTGAGTTTTAACCAGAAAATGCCTTAAAAACGTAACAAAATAAAAGCACAGCGGCAGAAGTTCCACAAACCTGACAATTCACTTAAAAGTTGAACGGCTTCCAAGCCACCAGTCAAGAACTACTCATGTACAGTAGTGCTAAGATTGTTCACCCATCTCTAATGTTGACCATCTCATCTCTTTTGCTCTCCCACATATCATCTATCGGCGGCCCAATTCTCTCCGAATCTCCAAGACGAAGGAGCAAACCCTCGGCAGGAAGCCACTCTCATTCTACACGAGCTACCATCACGGCAGGACCACTTAAGTGGCCACTGCAGGCCAAGTGCGCACACACAATCGGCCGTTGATAAAGCTTTCAAACTATGAATCCAATTAAAGCGAAAACAAAAGCAATATTTTCAAGAGGGAGCTGCAGTAGAGCCTGGAGTGGCTGCATAATTTATGTTTGTCCCTTTTTTTTCCCCCTACTTCTTTCCACTTTGAACAGGGGCCTCATAAAACCAACATCCATTCAATAATGCACGACCTGTGGGTTTGTTAATAGGCTTTGTAGTCGCAGTAATGTATTTTCCTACATGGCTGATGTAGATTATGGGCCAGCTCTTTGGGTTGCCAGTTATCGATCTCCTCTAATCCCCCCGAGCTCCGTGGGTTTCATTATTCAGCCTAGCCCCTCCATCCTCTACTACACTAACGCTAAAGCAGCTCCGGGCAAGGGTTAGGGGCCCGCCAAGAAAAGCACCGCTCTAATCCAATAAATTCTGTCTTTCTCCCCTCTTAAATCTGATTATTCTAATAATTAAGAGAAATCACTCATGCAGAAGTTCAATAAGGTTTTACATATTCAGTGGCCCTCTCAGCCCATCAGCCTCGCATAAGAGGAAAACAATGGATCTGCTCCACACAATACAATCTGATTAAGTGCGTGCCGGTGGCGGGAAACTCCGGTGATGGAGCGTACAGAAGACTGGGACCCATACAGAGCAAACAGCATTTACTTATAAGTCGGAGACAAAGGAAGAGAACAAAAAGGGTCTGACAGCCAAGAGCAAAGTGCTTTTGGACTTGGTTCTCAGCTTTTTAAAGGTTTCTCGCTTTTGTGGGGGGTCATGTTGCACGTCTCCATGGGGTTAAGTGATAAGAGAGAGGAACAAAAACCATCTGGCAACCACGCTGCATCTGAAAAATGGTCTCTAGTCATGACGAACACAGCTTCGGTTCCAAATGTCAGGCGTTTTGCAGCAACGGCTGGACCTGCTGCAACTGCACCATGAAGTCGCATGAAGCAAATCTGGACTTTGTTTAGCGAAAGCACTTACAAGTGAGCAAGTGTTCAAAGGGCCCAGAGCTCTACCTCTAAGACTATCCTTGTGCTACAATGCTTTTGGATCCCGTGCCTGACAGACAAAGGCTCGGCACACACCAGCAAATCAAACCCTGTCACATCTCTGGATTCTCTGGCAAAAGAAAATAAGATCTGGACTTGAATCACACTTCCGTTTCAATGCAGAAGGTGATGCCTGATTCCTGTTTGTGGGTGTGACGTTGCCAGGCAGCTGTGTTGCCAAGACATTAGTGCTGGAAACCCTCAGATTAGCATTTCAATCATCGCTAGGAGCCACTTAGCAAAGACAACACAGTTCAACCAGAGACTTTCTAGGCAGGGAGAACTCTCCTTAATGATCAGATGCTGGAGGGTGCTCGGTCGAGAGTCCAGAATGAATGAAGCGCCTTTGTTTGACTCTTATCGACACAAAAATGTTGGCAAATCCCTTAAAGCCTCTGCACACTCTATGTACCATGTAGCTAAATGTACAAAGTGCAGCTATACCACAAAGCAGCACTGCAGCAAAAGCTTGTTGATCTGAACTGTAGCTCCGCCTCCTCAGTGTATATCACAATACCTACATTTAGAGCCTTATTAATATTCACCCTAATGAGAGACTGTAGCTCCTCCTCCTCAGTGTATATCACAATACCTACATTTAGAGCGTTATTAATATTCACCCTAATGAGAGACTGTAGCTCCGCCTCCTCAGTGTATATCACAATACCTACATTTAGAGTTATTAATATTCACCCTAATGAGAGACTGTAGCTCCGCCTCCTCAGTGTATATCACAATACCTACATTTAGAGCGTTATTAATATTCACCCTAATGAGAGACTGTAGCTCCGCCTCCTCAGTGTATATCACAATACCTACATTTAGAGTTATTAATATTCACCCTAATGAGAGACTGTAGCTCCGCCTCCTCAGTGTGTATCACAATACCTACATTTAGAGCGTTATTAATTAATATTCACCCTAATGAGAGACTGTAGCTCTGCCTCCTCAGTGTATATCACAATACCTACATTTAGAGCGTTATTAATATTCACCCTAATGAGAGACTGTAGCTCCTCCTCCTCAGTGTATATCACAATACCTACATTTAGAGTTATTAATATTCACCCTAATGAGAGACTGTAGCTCCTCCTCCTCAGTGTATATCACAATACCTACATTTAGAGCGTTATTAATATTCACCCTAATGAGAGACTGTAGCTCCGCCTCCTCAGTGTATATCACAATACCTATATTTAGAGAGTTATTAATATTCACCCTAATGAGAGACTGTAGCTCCGCCTCCTCAGTGTATATCACAATACCTACATTTAGAGCGTTATTAATATTAACCCTAATGAGAGACTGTAGCTCCGCCTCCTCAGTGTATATCACAATACCTACATTTAGAGCGTTATTAATATTCACCCTAATGAGAGACTGTAGCTCCGCCTCCTCAGTGTATATCACAATACCTACATTTAGAGCGTTATTAATATTCACCCTAATGAGAGACTGTAGCTCCTCCTCCTCAGTGTATATCACAATATCTACATTTAGAGCGTTATTAATATTCACCCTAATGAGAGACTGTAGCTCTGCCTCCTCAGTGTATATCACAATACCTACATTTAGAGTTATTAATATTCACCCTAATGAGAGACTGTAGCTCCGCCTCCTCAGTGTATATCACAATACCTACATTTAGAGTGTTATTATTATTCACCCTAATGAGAGAATGTAGCTCCGCCTCCTCAGTGTATATCACAATACCTACATTTAGAGTGTTATTAATATTCACCCTAATGAGAGACTGTAGCTCCTCCTCCTCAGTGTATATCACAATACCTACATTTAGAGCGTTATTAATATTCACCCTAATGAGAGACTGTAGCTCCGCCTCCTCAGTGTATATCACAATACCTACATTTAGAGTTATTAATATTCACCCTAATGAGAGACTGTAGCTCCTCCTCCTCAGTGTATATCACAACACCTACATTTAGAGTGTTATTAATATTCACCCTAATGAGAGACTGTAGCTCCTCCTCCTCAGTGTATATCACAATACCTACATTTAGAGCGTTATTAATATTCACCCTAATGAGAGACTGTAGCTCTGCCTCCTCAGTGTATATCACAATACCTACATTTAGAGTTATTAATATTCACCCTAATGAGAGACTGTAGCTCCTCCTCCTCAGTGTATATCACAATACCTACATTTAGAGCGTTATTAATATTCACCCTAATGAGAGACTGTAGCTCCTCCTCCTCAGTGTATATCACAATACCTACATTTAGAGCGTTATTAATATTCACCCTAATGAGAGACTGTAGCTCTGCCTCCTCAGTGTATATCACAATACCTACATTTAGAGTTATTAATATTCACCCTAATGAGAGACTGTAGCTCCTCCTCCTCAGTGTATATCACAATACCTACATTTAGAGCGTTATTAATATTCACCCTAATGAGAGACTGTAGCTCCTCCTCCTCAGTGTATATCACAACACCTACATTTAGAGCGTTATTAATATTCACCCTAATGAGAGACTGTAGCTCCTCCTCCTCAGTGTATATCACAATATCTACATTTAGAGCGTTATTAATATTCACCCTAATGAGAGACTGTAGCTCCTCCTCCTCAGTGTATATCACAATACCTACATTTAGAGCGTTATTAATATTCACCCTAATGAGAGACTGTAGCTCTGCCTCCTCAGTGTATATCACAATACCTACATTTAGAGTGTGCTCTTTTTCTTTTGTATGCTAGTGTTTTGTAAAGCATGGTTGACCTAAAATTTACCTAAAACAATTGGTAATTTTTGTTGTCAGCCTGACTGAGATGTAGAATCTGCATTGACCACTTTCTGGGCATGATCAGGGCCAAAGGAAGCCCGTGCCTAGTCCCTGGAGCGTTGCAGGGTTAGCCAACCTGATTAGCGCCAGAGCGCTAGCTGGAGACAAAGACAATAGTCATGAGTTCTTCTAGCTGGTTTGCCTCAGGAGAGAGGGCCAAGGTGGTCTGTGGGATATTTCTCCTGAGGAAATGTGCCCGGGGCAGATAAGGTGGAGGGCCAGATCGAGCTCAGCAGAGCCTGAAGCACTGACACGTCTCCACCAACGAGCAGGGCACAGAAAGAAAGAGAAAAGAATGAGTTAGGGGAAAGAATAGGGGCCATGATGCAGAACACGGCCTTCAGAACTTTTCTTCCGTCACCGAAGATGAGCAGCAAGAACTCCCTACCGAGTCACCAAAACTCTTTAGTCTCTAGGGAAAAAGAACCTTCCAGAAATATCTCTGAGCAACACACGCTTTGACACTGCAACAAAAGGTAACTTCTAAAGGTTTTTTTTTAAAACACTGAAAACTAATATTGTCCTTGATCGCTCATCCCTGCCAAGCATGTAAATTAGAGCGGGAAGTAGATCTACTGAGAGACAAGAGTGGATGAATACTGAGGATGTTTAAACTCTAACGCCATTCTGACTCACATTAGCAAGGATGATGAAGAAAGGTGTGGAGAAGTCCTCTACAAACACAGTGTAGAAAGAAGATAATAACCCCAGAAGCAGAGAAGAGTCTACGCTTGGGATGTAACCTGACACAAATACATTATTAGGGATGAATAAATAATCTGTTAAAAACAGGTATTAATACAATCACCAATAGGGGGCACTCTATTTACTGGTTTACTGCATAGCTCCCCATTTTTTTAATGATCGTTTTAAATAGATCCACCATAATCTCCACCCACACGTCTGCGTCTGAATACTTTCCTGAACAGCTACTTTCTCTTGGCCTCAGTTTTTATATTAGCAGTGCTGACTAGCTGATGGATCCACATGAGCTACAGATCAGCAGAATCTAGGAGAGGCCATTTCAGTAAAGTATTCGGATGCAGCCGACCATCAGCAGTTGGCTCCAGTAGCATGACATAAACACTACCTCACATAAAGATGACATCAGATCTGACCCCAACCTTCAGTTAAACCAGTTCACACACATCTGCTTTAATCTACATATTTACTGACTGAGGCCATTTCAGTTCAACACTCACTGTTTAAATCCACCTGTATCTAGCCGACTTTAAAATGATATTTAAAATTTAAGTAGAACTTTCTAGCATAGAAGCATGTGTGTGTTCTTGTCTCTCTAAAGTATCTGCCAATATCTTAGGCTTTCCCTTCGCCATTTATTTGTCTTTGAATGTCTGTTTGCCCTATCCACTCTTAACTCTTCATACACATCCGCAATTTCAATTTCCATGTGAATAATAATGATTATGATAATGTTGTGTAACCAGGCCCTGTATCTGTGTAAGTATCGCAAAGTTTGCTTTCCTTACCGCTCAATCAGGCAGCGAAGCGGAGCAGCTGAATTAGAGGAAGCCAATCGCGTGTGACAGAGTTGTTCTATTTGTGCAAACGTCCTGATCTTGAGCTCGTGTCATTTGTATGCGCCGTGTGAAAGACTCTGTCAGCGT
The DNA here is from genome assembly GCF_030463535.1 of Salminus brasiliensis. Lineage (NCBI taxonomy): Eukaryota > Metazoa > Chordata > Actinopteri > Characiformes > Bryconidae > Salminus > Salminus brasiliensis. Next base: position 35,948,150 of record NC_132896.1, read on the forward strand.
GTGAAACCGACTCCATCCAAATGATTTGAAAGGTCAACTGAGGCCTGACTTCTCAGATTCAGCATAATAGTGCTCTAAAAAGCATGAAAGACTTCAGTAGAGTAGTAGAAAGGATCATTTTTCCTGGAGTCTTTCACTCTTACAACACAGTCATAAGCAGCTATAACATTCAGTCTGTCCCACATGACTGACTGTAGAAGTAGGAGAGGAGATAATTTATTATTATTTATTATATTTATTATTTATTATTGCTTTTGTGGAAATCAGTGTATACATTTACAACTCAATTTACTGACACTGAAATAAACAGAATCTAGCAGTTCTACACAATTGTATTTACAGTCAAAATTACTCAACACTCAAAACTACAAATTAGGTTTATTTGTGAAATGTACTTTCAGCTGTTTGCAATAAACCAATGAAACAAGAACAATTTAAATATCTCAACACACCTAAAAGAACAAGTACTTTCTCCACATTCAATACCAACACTCAATACCACTCTTAATAATGACTGCAGTCTCAGAATTATTCAACTAACAAGCATATTTGCTACTTAGCAGAGAACCCTTCTGCTGTTAATGATCTGCTGCAACCTTAAACAAATATATCTTAGCCTATTTTTCATGGGCAGTGGCCTCCAGATCTCACTCTTCTACTTGCTGCAGGTTTCCAGTGCCAGAGGGAGCAAAGCAGCCCCAGAGCATCACTGAGCCACTGTCATGCTTCACTGTGGACGGGGTGTTCTTTACAGTGTATCCTTCATTCTTCCTCCTCCAGATGTAACACTGATCCATAGGCCCGAAAAGGTCTAGTTCTGTTTCATCGATCCACAGAAGTTTTGGTATTCTGTTCTGTGAATCAATAAAACAAAACTAGCACTTTTTCTCTGGATCAGCAGATCAGCAAGAAGGAAAAAACTAACCACCCACAAGTGCAAACAATAATGACCTGAAAAAGGTTAGTTACCATAGTGCAATTTACACTAACAATAGTTTTTAAGACATCTATTAGATGTGACATCTTAATTAAAAAAAATAGCCTAATTTGGTATTTAGATTTATTCATGAATAATTAATAAGCTCACTATATATATATATATATACTCTGAGCAAAAAAAGAGCTTCTAAATAGATTTTTTACAGAACCATCTACAGGTTTTCCAACAATCCAACAGTTCCGACATTCCCCACTGGCCCAGTCAGTAATCCATCCCAACACAAGCACGTCTGTTCCTTTCAAAATGAAGTGCTGAGGATTCTCAAAAAAACATTTCACACCACCTCTCTGATACAGGATGTTAAAGCAGCAGTGATTAACTTGAAGAATCCAGCGTCCTTCAAGTTGACTTGACCACAAAATGAACATGAATGGGACCTGTGTGCCTTGGTGCAGGAGGGCGCTGGAGGGAGATTGATATTAATGGGTTTTCTAATGAGAGCACATGTTGGTTTAGAACACGCTGAGCTCTTTCATGGCCTCCACTGAATAGGTGGAGGAACGGAGAGAAAATTCATATCTAGTCGAGTTTGCTCTCCTCTATTGTGCTTCACTGTGCACATATATAAACAGAGGAACGTGTTACAGCTCTGCTTTCACAACCTTGGGCCGGCGAATTGGTTAGACTGGGCTTCAGATGTGTATGTAGAGTGCTTTCCACTTTAAATGAACACTCCTGTGGAAAACACTAAGTAACAGGATGGATCTGTGACCCCAAATGCAGTCGCCAGGACATGTTTGATTAGACAAGGGCTACTTTAGTTAACAATGGTGTGTGTGTGTGTGTGGTGGGGGGGGGGGGGGGGGGGGGGTCGGGGGGCTACCCAAAGCAATTCATGTGAGATGAGTTGTATTATGTACCGAATACATTGCATGAATTTTCCCAACGGTTGTTGTTGGAAAGAGCCACTCTGTTCAATGTCCTGTAGTCCTGCAGTGAAGGTAAGGGTGAGTAATAATAGTCTGAGGTGGATATTAGAGGGAGCACAGTCAGACACACCAAACTCTCCTACTCTTAAAACTTTTTAATTTCGGCACTCACTTGCAGAAGCGGATAATGAGAAAGCGTGTCGCTGGCAGTGGGAAGGAATGCATTATAAACGACTGGGAAGGAAAGTGACACTTTATTATGCACTCACATGAATTTTTTGCTCTCCACCTAACACGCAACACACTTAAAATTATGCTTAATGTTTCGAGACAATTTTCCAGCTCCTGAACCATGTGATTTCTTTCTCTCACTGTTGCCAAATATCTAAAAAAATAAGAAATTAATAAAACATGTATTAATGTCAGAATATAGATATTATCAATGATGTTAATCATGTCAGTAAGGGCACCACTAAACAAAACACACTTTGTATATATTAATTTATACAGTGTAGATTTAACTAGAATAAACTACACAATATAGTTTTAGAGGTTATTATTTAAAAATGTATTTAAGTATATAACTTTATTCTGGATATTAATGTTATTAGTTTTTTTATAGAATGTTATTAAAATTTTAAACTGGATATTAATATTAGTCAGAAGATTTAGCCCTACAGTCTCTAACTGTACACCAGCAAGATGGAGCTACAAGGGAAGGGTTTCTGATAAAGTGGCCGGGGAGTGTGTTTAGAATGGACAGTTTCCTCTTTTCATCGTATCCCACTTCTCCATGTCAAAACTAAAAGCTTTTCCCACCTGCTCTCCTTATCGCAGCACACAAACTCATCCGGTCAGACACTCCTTCTCCACTAAAGGACGCGGTCAGAAGGAAAAGGGGTTTATATAACCTCGTCCAGCTTTAACAAGTGCAGTGACAGGCTGGGTGTGCCATTACTATAAAACGACAAGAAATTTATATCCTCTTCCTGAACAGAGCCATGTCTGACAGGTGCCACAAAACTGGACACGGTCAGTCCTTTATTAACTACAGCTTTACCTTTACACCCAATTATCCTCAATGTCTCCCCTGAGGATGATCGACAAGTAGAGAGAGAGAGAGAGAGAGAGAGAGAGAGGGAGAGAGGGAGAGAGAGAGGGAGAGAGAGATGGAGGAAGGAGAGAGGAGACAGAGAGAGAGAGAGGGAGAGAGAGAGGGAGAGAGGGAGAGAGAGATGGAGGAAGGAGAGAGGAGACAGAGAGAGAGAGAGAGAGAGGGAGAGAGGGAGAGAGAGAGAGAGAGAGAGGGAGATGGAGGAAGGAGAGAGGAGACAGAGAGAGAGAGGGAGAGAGAGATGGAGGAAGGAGAGAGGAGACAGAGAGAGAGGGAGAGAGGGAGAGAGAGAGGGAGAGAGAGAGAGAGAGAGAGGGAGAGAGAGAAAGAGAGAGAGAGGGAGAGAGGGAGAGAGGGAGAGAGAGAGGGAGAGAGGGAGAGAGAGATGGAGGAAGGAGAGAGGAGACAGAGAGAGAGAGGGAGAGAGAGATGGAGGAAGGAGAGAGGAGACAGAGAGAGAGGGAGAGAGAGAGGGAGAGAGAGAGAGAGAGAGAGGGAGAGAGAGAGGGAGAGAGAGAGAGAGGAGAGAGAGATGGAGGAAGGAGAGAGGAGACAGAGAGAGAGAGAGAGAGAGAGAGAGAGAGGGAGAGAGGGAGAGAGAGATGGAGGAAGGAGAGAGGAGACAGATAAGGGAGAACAGATGTAGGTGTTTATTAAGTTACATTCTCTAAAGGCTCTGTTGATTTTGCAGTGTTTCATGAAGCTGTGTGGTTTATGCAGATCCATCCACATAGGCTAAATGTCACAGATAATGTAGTCAGTTGTAGACTTTTGATCCATTAATAACTATTCTAATATATATCTAATAAAACCTTTTGTGGGATCATAGCAGGGTTTTACGACTACATTCAGATTTGTCTCGGCTGCTTGAAAGTGTCTTTTCTCATGGAACAGCAGAAGTGAAAAAAGCCCTAAATTCTAATTATTTCTAATTCATTCTCATCACCAATTCTAATGAACCCTTCTAATCACATGAAGGCTGCAGAACACTGTAGCATTGTGCAACTGATAAGGCATGTCCAAATTCAGTCAGGGCTCAGGACAAACTAAGCAGTGATTAGAAACCAATTACAATTAAGGGGAAGTCTTTGAACGAATTAGGACCAATCAAAGTCATAGGTTGGTCTCAGAACAAATATTGTGGAAATTAGGACCAATCACAGACAGGGTGAGGTGTTGCGACAAACAAAGCAGTGATTTGGGCCAATTACAATTAATGGGAGGTCTCAGAACAGACAAGGTGACAAATAGGACCAATCACAGTCTCCAAACTAACCAGGCAGTGATTAGGACAAATCACAGTCAGGGGGAGGGTTCGGGACAAGCCAGTCAGTAAATAGAAACAATTAGAACTGAGGCGTGGTCTCAAAAGAAACAAGCACCAATCACAGTCATAAAGTGATATAAAGGCCAAATCACAGTCAGGGGGAGGAGTCTCAGAACACATGAGACGTTATTTAAGACTAATCAGTGTCTGGGGGATGTCTCTGGAGCAACAAATTAGTGATTAGGGCAGACTGTAGTTTGGGGGAACAATCAAGTTGACAAAAAGGACCAATCATGGTCGGGGGACAATGTCTCAGGACCAATGAGGCAGTGGTAATCAACCAATCACAGTAAGAAGGAGGTCTCAGAATAAACAAGGTGTCAGATAGGACATAGCATAGTCAGAGGGAGGAGTCCCAGAAGAAACGAGAGTGATTAGAACCAATCACAGTCTGGAGGAGGTCTCACCATCAAACACTGCAGTGATTTAGTGATTTAGCCATAGATTCAGGGAAGTCTTAGAATAAATGAGGCTGTGATTAGAACCAGCCACAGCCTGGAGGAGGTCTCAGATGGTGTTGCCACTTTCCAAAAGGCGCTCGCACTGCATTCACACACAAGTAAGAAATCTGAGTTTTACAGCTAAAAGAATGACGAATTTTGCACTGACTGCTTCTGTCACCCAAAATTTTGCCTTAGGAAACAATACGACCCGCATTCTGTAATGGGGTGATTATCTAAGACTCTCCACCAGGGAGACGGAAACGGGAGCGAATTATGGTAAAAATATCTCGTAATGGAGAAACTGACTGTAGTTTGTGACCTGAACTCACACTGACAGCGTGCTAAAAGCACTGAGTCTCATCACATGCAAAACACTACACCAACAAATACAGTTCATGAATGGGTCATTGGCTATTTGTGTGTATGTATGTGTGTGTGTGTGTGTGTGTGTGTGTGTGAGTGTGTGTGAGTGGTCACATGGTTCAGCAAGGAGCATTACATGAGGTCCGTCCTGCCTGCAGCCATCAAACTGCAGAACTCTGCCTGTCCTGTGTCAGAATGATCAGGATGTTTTTAGGACATTTGGTCCCTGTTGGGCAGTGTTGGGTCCAATATAGATCACCCCCTGTGATGGACTAGCACTCTGTCCAGGGAGTATTAGGTTTAGGATGTTAGGATTAGGGCCTGGTTTACGGTTAGGTTCGGGTTAGGACTAGATTTTGTCTTGAATTTAAAGTCAGAATCAAAGGCAGATTTATGGTTAGGATTAGATCTTAGATTAAGGTTAAGTTTAGGATTAGGGCAAGGATTAGAATTGTGTTTGGAGTTAAGGTTAGGGTCAGGTTTAGGCTAGTTAGGTTTTGAGATGAAGTTAAGTTTATAATTAGGATTAAGGCCAGGGTTGGAATTTAAGTTGAGGTGACGGTTAAGGTCTGGATTAGTTAGGATTAGCATCAGGGCTAAAATAGTAAGGATTAGGTTGAATCTGCCGGTGATGGTTACTGTCGCTAGGTTGTTTCAGCTGTCCATCATGTATAGAAACTCCCACACAAGTGCTGCCATTTGCTGTTAATTGCCTTTGTAGGTGGCACAAGCAGCCGTTCCTCCAACACAAAGATCACAATCAGAGCAGAAAGGCCAGAGCCAACGAGTAAACATCACACCACTGCTCGCGAGGCCTCTGCGAAAAGGGAGGATCAACTGAAGACAAAGTGAACGTGGAGTTACTTCTCATTTGCAAATGAGAATCCCTAAAGGCGACAATGTGAACGCCCACACACTCTCTCTGCGGCTGCTGCTGCCGCTGCGTGTAGGAGACACAGGCATTGTTCTAATGAGACAGCGAGACTGATCAAATAGAGAGAAAGACACATTACGTAAATTCTGCCATGAGGAATGAGCTAAAGGTTGTTTTGGCATGTGGACGCTCTTGATGAAGAAGAAAGTAGGAGGAAAAACTGTTGCTGGAGATTAAAGAGACATCGCTGAAGTTTCTCACGTAATATACAGGTAAGTATGTCCAGTGGGAGCCTTAAATGGTTTTACTGCTGCAGTACCACAAACAGCCTGGAGGACGGATCTTGGCAATACCAGTAGACTCCATTTATTTAGGCATCTATATGTAATGTATGTGTTCATAAATTATACGGAAATATACAAACTATAATACTGAGACACTATATGAACAAAAGTACTGGGACACCTACAGCAGCAGAATAACCCATAGGCTTTAATCTGAAGCCGGTTCTCCTTTGCTCTCAGCTCTACCAGCAGCAGCAGCAGGTCTGGAGCTCTGCTGCAGTTACTGAGTCAGTTGGAGGCTTTTCTGCACTCTGCTCTGAGCTCAGCACCCGGCCCTGACCCCGCTCTGTAACTTTACGTGGTCTGACAGACACTCTGTGGCTGAGCTGCTCTCTGTGAGCTGTTCCTCCTAAACTCTTCCACTGTTCAATAATAACACCACTCACAGCTGATGGAGGAAGATCTAGGAAAGAGGAGATTTCACCAGCTGACTTGTTGTTGGTGCAGCGGTGTCTCCTATTACATACAGAACCATGCTGGAGTTCAGTGAGCTCTTCAGAACCTCCCGTTCTTTCACTGATGTGTGGAAGAAAGACAGACTGCAGGACTAGAGGCTGGAGTTTAGACACCTGTGACAATGAGACTGAGGTTTAATGATTAAAAGGAGCGGCCCGATATTTTTGTCCATATAGTGTCATGTGTCCCATATGTATTTTGTGTATATATATATATATATATATATATATATATATATATATATATATATATATATATATATGAAATAAGCTTCTATGGTGGTTGGGCTCTTTTACTTATTCATTAATGATGAATATGTTAAAAGATGTTTTTGTAAAACAAAAGATAAAGCGAACAAACCCACTCAGGAGCATTTAGTTTTACCTGCGTTTTTTTGTGTAAAATACAAAGACCTGCAAATGTACAAAACACACACACACACACACACACACACAAGATATGCAGTTACAGAAGCTGCTCAGACAGAAAATCTTCTCTAGGGCCTTTTCAAGTCTTTTTTTTATTTTTCAAGGACTCTCTCTCTCTCTCTTCCTCTCTCTCTCTCTCTCCCTCTCTCCCTCTCTCTCTCTCTCTCTCTCTCCTACCCTTTTTAAAATGTGCGTTGTATTTTTGAAGGATTTGTAGGAATCAGAAGGACTAAAGCTGAATGAGCTTCTTGGGTTCGATATGAACTAAACTGCAGTAGAAGCTACACCTGTAGAAGCCTCTCCATCCGTCCACCTCAGCTGCTGCACTGCTGTAAACACATCATCAAAGCCTTCTGCATCTGTGTTCATCATTTTTTGACTCAGTGTGTTAGACCTCATATTGACAAGAAAAGTGGCAGCGGATCTGTCCAGCGTTTCTTCATCTGTGCTGGACTGTAATGAGTGTAATTACAGCACCGGCTCCGAGCTTTCTCTCTGCCTCAGTTCAGATTTGTCAGTCCAACAGCAGACACTTTACTCTGCTATTATAAGAGATTATACGATGTTTCTAACATCTGCTCTTTGAGTACAGTTGACAGTTTAACTCTGCCGGTGTGACATGTGTAATTGACACCCTGCTTTTCTGAAGTCAGTTTTCTGGGGGGGGGTTTGCTATTTTTTTCCTGTCTGTCTTTTTTGGAAGGTAGATGTGACAGTAATTTTGTGGCTTCAGTGTGGAAACAAACAATATTTTTCTTGGAACAAAAATACAACCACAAACAGCCATTCTTTACTGTCCTGGCATGGAAACATGAAATTTAAATCTTGTTAATCTCAACTTAATCTTAATAACAATTAATATATTTTTATATTATTTTATATATATTTAAGGTGCTACATCAGTCATTCAGTTCAGTAAAAACTGAGAACAGAAGTCTCCATGCTAAAGCTGCTCCTTGACTTTCCCTTGCAAAGACTGCAAAGCCTGGCTTTCCACTGCACCACCATTGCGGACGACTCCACCCATTCCTCACATGGACTCTTCTCACTGCTGCAGCCTGGCAAAAGGTGCCAGAGCCTCTGAGCTCTGCAACAGTTTTTACCCACAAGTCATCAGACTTCTCAACACACAAGGACTGAGCTGAGACCCCACCTCATCTCACAAACACTCACATACACATCTCTATTGATGCTCCCACCATGTGCCTACCTGCACACCTGTCAGGTCACTGCTGCTGAGGACTGTACTACATAAGAGCTGTTCTCTACCTCAGTAACTGCTGTGTTCACGTATGCTATAAGCTAACTGTGTAGAGCTGTATGTTATAGCACGCTGCACACCGCTGCACCTTATCCCCACCACACACATTCAGTGACTGAAGCATCATCCGATCAAATCAACACTCGCCTGTGAGACCAAACATGTTCGAAAACATTCTAAAAACTCTTCTGAGTCTGATCTGCTATGTGTTGTATAAGATTCCATATGATTTAATGTGTGTAAAGCGTCACTTTTTAAGAACCTTTTAAATGCAGTTATATTTTTACAATGCAAAACAATTACCTTAAATGAAATCAGGTCTAAATATCAATTATATCTAAGAACTAGCAGAATTATCTGATGGAAAATATCTAGAAATATTACTATAAAACTAATTTAACAATTTCAAAATTAGAAACATCAGACAAGGTAACACTAACCAAAGATTTTAGAGGATTTCAGGCACTAAGACCCTGCTCACTTTCTGTGACTAGTTTCTGGGTTGTATCCTGATCAGATCTGAGCTACATGTATTTACTCTGGGCATTCAAAAGCTAGTCAGATGTTAGTTAGACTGAAACCTGATTGCTGTGTGGGACAGAATATGCAAATTCACTAGTTTGTTGTCAATTATGACTGGAGTTTTGGTTGTAGAATGTATCTTGGAGAGATGAATTTGTTCACACTGCTATAACTAGCTCGGATGAGTCCTCCTGAATCTGGGAGTGATGGGATTAGTATCTGGTCTAATTGGGTCTTGGGTGAGTTTACACCTGTTTTAAATGGATCGGCCTGATCCAGACATAATCCTGATACTCAAGATGGAGGAAGTAAGCAGGTGTAAACAAGAATGAAAATATTACATTTTGCACAGCATTAGTCAAGAGAAGACAGATAGGCCACGCCCCCTATCTGTTTATACCATGTCCACATTTACAGTAGCACAGACAGTGCAGTGTTACAGCCCTGCTGTGCTGTGCAGCATCAGTACTGTTCTGTATTCTCTGGTCATACGGGGTCGTGTGGAGTGTGGATGTAGCCGAGGGTGGGGTAATGACCGTTGCCCCGGTGACACACATATAAACGGCTGACAAAACACTTCAGCTGCAAACAGACCCGACCAGAGCTCAGACAGTGTGACTCCGAGACAAGGGACATGACAGACGAGGCAAGGGAACATGCTACGGAGATGATTTAGGAGAACACAACACCTCAGTATACACACACTCTGACACACACACACACACACACACACAATCCCCACTCCTCTTCATTACATCTCTGACAGCTCAGTCGACAGCACAGAGAGCCGCTGAATGAAGGTAAAGGTTAAAAGTGAGTCCTGAACGCTGATCCTTCGTCTTCATGTAGAAGAAGAAAGGGAGTGATGTGTTACGGAGCTGTCACAAACCGCACGGGACGGAAGACAGGAGGATACCTGAGTCATGTTTGGCATCTGAGCCAGTCAAATGTCTTACACACGTTCGGAAACAACAGCCCTGTTCACGGCGGCCGCTTTTATCACTTTTTTTTTTTCAGCGTAACGGGGCTGACGTTCACTGCAGTTTTCAAATGGAAAAAAGAAAAGTTGCAATTTTCAAACAGAACAAAAACTAGCAAGGAAAGAGGCGAGCGAGCGAGAGAGAGAGAGAGAGAGAGAGAGAGAGAGAGAGAGAGAGAGTGAGGTAGATAAGAAAACTGTATAGCGCTTCTTACGCGGGATCAAAGCCATTTGCCTGCGAATGATAGAATTTAAGTCAGCAGCTAACAAATGATTTACACGGCAAACAAGCGTCCTCCTGCAGAAACGGCGACACATTTACAGTAGTGGGAAACGAGAGAGAGCGAAAGAGAGAGAGAGAGAGAAAAGAACGGAATCCGGGCGAAGGATTAAGAAGGCCTAGAAGCTCAGAACAGTCAATCTTACACTCAATTCTTTTCTCTTCTTGGCAAGAGCGACCGAACTCGACAGAGGGGAAAAAGCTGGCGTTTGTGGAGACAGGCATTCTGACTTCCATGACAGCTGATCAGGGGCAGGAATGAAAGTGAGGGGATTGCTGTGAACAGTGAACAGTGGTTATGTGTGTGAGTGTGTGTTAGTGTGAAGGAGCTGGCATGCCAAACAAGGCGACACAGAGAGATCCTGTTGTCAGTCAACTGTGAAAAGTTGTTTTCTGCTCTGTTATTCGCAGCGTAACTCAAAAGGGAGGCTTTCTCCACATCCCCCCAGCCTACACACAGACCACCCCCCCACCCCCCCTTGCCGCACCAGCGCTCGCTACAAGTCTTCGGGGGGAAGAGACGGAAGGAAGCAGATGTTCCATTTTCCTTTTTTCCAGATTAAATATAACTCAGCCAGGTGTGCTGGTTTTAACTGTATGCGATTCTGCAGCAGAAACACGTACAGATGAATCCCAGCGAAAGGTCAAGGCCGGACCCTGCGACTCCGCCAAACAGCTGCGGTACACAAAACACAACTTTCCGTACGCTGGAGAACACGAGCTAGAGTGCTGATCTAGAAAATGTTACTGAGGGGATTTATTAATGCCCTAATTGGATATGATGCAGGGGGTGGTTAGAACCTTTTTTCTGAGACATTAAAAATAAGGAGCTTCTGAAAATAGAATTTGAAAAAGCAAAAATGGAAACTGAATTTAGAACTGTGGCAGGAGAGAGATTCTGCTCTATACAAATATAGAAACTCAGATTTTGTGCTCATTTAGTTTTGATTTGCAAACGTTTCTTCATGAATCCTCGTGAAAATCTGTTTCAGATTGTACATGACTTTTGAATTTAAATTCAATTCCAGTTTGGAATTCCAATTCAGAACTGCATTTCAATTCAAATCAAAGTTTTCATTTCAAATGACATTTTAATAAAAAAAATCTTTATTTTAATTTTAACTAAATTTAATTAACTAATTCAGTTTTAGTTCCAATTTGTTTGATTCAGATTAAAATTGGAATCATTTTGGAGTGTTTCTTTAGGTCCAGTCATTATAAAGTAACAACTGCCATATTTAGCTTTTTTTTTGGTGACAGCAGCAGTATTCCTTCCTAGTGGTCAGATAACCCGCAGGCCCGTTGTTCAGTCTAACCCCATTTTCTCCACACAGTGTGTTTTTGGAGACACACTCGCAGTGGAGGCCTGTTTGTTTGACCCGGGAGAGAAACAGACGGTTTAAAATAGCACAGAACCCTCGACTGTTTGGTGTTGTGTGTGTGTGTGTGTGTGTGTGTGTGTGTTTGTTTGTTTGTTTGTGTTGTGCTCTCTGGTTCTCCTCAGTGGGAAAATAAAACACTTCAGTTTTGTTTCTACATCTGTCCTCCTTCACTGCCTCTATTTAGTTTGGCTGTTTTCATTTTCATAAACAACAGAAAGTGTTGCTGTGATATGGTGAACAACCCTTCCTTCTCCTCTGTTTGGATAAATAGATCATCACTGTCACATTTTTCTTTTTCTAGAGTTCTAGACGTATGAAGTTCTCAGTTCTTTACATCTGTAAATGTTTTTACATTTTCTAAAACAAAAGTGGTTCTTCAGCGGCATTACTTAATGAACCCACAGTGCACTGGTTGACTGTGCACCTCGGACTGTAGATCCCGACCAGTGTGTGCAAGTTTCTGAAAGTATATTCTCGTTTTTTTGGAATTCATTTCACGTAACATTAAAAACATTGGGAATTGTCCATTATGCCTGAGCTCAAAATGACTTTAAACGAGCGCTCTGTCTGTCAGACCCTCAATCAGTCTGCATGGTGTCCCAAACCCCCTGGGTTGGATTCCCTGCACTGAAGAAAAGAGAGCTCTGACCTCTCTGGTCTAAACTGACCAGACTACAGTTTTGGAAATTTCTCTGACGTAATGTAAATAATTTAGTACCTGTTGCCGAACCACTCAGACAGCCTGGTCAGCCTCACAGCAGTTTAATTTTAAGGAAGAACGTTAGATTGTGTCTGTTTTTGGATGCGTTTTTAAACTTTTAGGGATGAGCCAACATATTATATATTCTTTCTGTATACACTCCAAATATATAAACATGATAACTGGCTTCACTGAGGCTCTCCTTTCTAAAAATGTGTCCTTTTCTACACAGTACCTGAAAACACGTATTAATAAGACACATTTAAGGTTAAAACTGTAGTCAGTTATTAGCAGATTTCTGCTGAAGGTTAAACACAGGTAGAACACTGACTGATGGAGAACCCACAGTAAGATCAGGAACCATTAACAGTACGGAAGAATGTGGGTCACTGTTTGGAGAGACGCAGATCACTGTGTTCTGTGTTACTGCTGATTACTAATGTGCTAATGGCCTAATTAATAACCATTTCTAATTAATAACACACTTTATTATGTGTAGTACCCAATAACGTACACCATATATACAGTGAATACAAACTAATCACCAGAAAGGTATTTTTATTCAGTATTTTAAGACACATATTAATGTATGTTTTAATGATCTGTTTATAATATTCCTCAATATTTGATCTTCACTTTTAAAATGTGATTCTGGATATTATTTAAAACTTAATGTTACAGTTTATTTTAAATTATTTTATCATTTAAAATAAATACATTTTATTTTATATATTTTTTTCCGTCAATTTGGACACATTTAATACAATCCCTATTAATCCTTAATGTTAAAATACATAGAATGATCATGTAAACACACATTCACATACAGTTTTATAATGTAAACAAAAAAAAAAGGATTTATACTAAACTGTTGAACAGTGGGGTGGTAACAGTGTGGGCACAAGTAATGCGATGAGCAGTGAGATTACCTTTAACATGAAGTATTAGGTACAGTAATCAGTAATCCCCTCACCGTTTCAGATCATTACTGAGTTATTAGGAGTAGCTACTGCGAGGCCGGATGTGGAAAATCTTATTGTAAGTTGTTGTTGTTGTTATTGTAACTTTGATGTTTTTTCTCATGCATATAAATGACCTAATGCTAAAATCGGTATGAATAGAAACATAACCACCTGAACATTACATGCTGTCATTTTCCACCCTGTTAGTGACTCAGAGAGTGTCTGGGCACAGAGAAGAGAGAGAGAGAGGGAGGGAGGAAACCAGAGAGAGAGGCAGGATTAAAATAGTGCAGGAGGGCGGATGGGAGAAGGAAGGTGTGTGCTGGGGTGAGATGTTGCTTTCAGAGACGAGTTCAAACCGCCTCCTAATGAGATCTCCAATCAGGTTGTTTTAGCCACATTTCACAAATTAGCATTTTTCATCTCACCCAAGCTAGCCTGTGCCATCTGCTCGACACACACACTCCCCACAGAGGCCGTGTTAATTAAGCGCCTGACTCAGAACCAGAAAACGCTTGCGTTTAAAAAGGAGCTCCCGAAAGGTTGACTGCCAGTTGCGGAAAGGAGGGGAATGTAAGGAGGTGTTTGTGTGGATCCGAGATCACTTTCTAAAAGCCTCACACTCACACTTCCTAACAGGTTTCTGTTATTTTGGCCGCATATCTGAGTAGACAAGGCATAGTTATTGCGGGTCCATAGCAGAATAGGGTGAGTCTAGCTGACGTTCTTTTCCAGAGAAGAGTCTTAATGTGGTCTTAGAGTGGTGTGCTTGTCTGACCAGGACATTGAACCCTACCCTTCTTTTAAAGTTGGAAGGTATGTTAAGGTGGAACATCATCCAGACTAATGAGCAAAAAGGCTAAAAAATAAGTGTCTTTGTTTTTCTATGTATAGGATACTTTTATTATGTGTTAACCTGACCTTTGAATCAACTCTAAAACCTTAACACAAACAACAAAGGTCATACCTATGGTGTATACTTGATGGAATATTTACACCCACTCGTGTAATTCTATATATATATATATATATATATAAAATCACATAAAAGAATACATGTAAACCCATTTCTGTCATGTTACCTGCTGATGTTTTTTAAAGCTTACTGTCAGTGAAAGCCTCTGTCCTGCTGAATTACTGTAATGAAAAATATGAGAAATATTATACTGAGGTCAAATTATTTGAAAGCAAAACTTAGATTTGAATGTCATAATTATGCAGAAATGCCTTTTAAATGAACATTTGTCCTTAACAAGATAAGACCAATTCATTTTATGCAACATTTCACATTAAATGAGTCCTCTGACCCTCACCCAAAACAGCTTTTACTCTTTAAACAACAGTGGATCCATCACCACACTTCACTTTTTAATAATGGAACAAGAGATCTTATTAACCCTGTGCATATGATTCAATCTGGTATGTGCATCAGGATGCCCTAGAGGAACCACTGTTGGTTCTATAAAGAACCATTTTTGCGACAGAGATGTGTGAGTGTTTAGAAACATTAGCTTGGTTCTTTGGGTACAAGAACTGTCTGCTGGATTGAACAGAGGTGTTCATTATTGGTCCTGGAGTAACACAGTTATATATAGGTGAAAATAAATAATATTCAGATTATATGCTAGATTAGAGTAGGAGCTGAACTCTGGAGGGTAGTGGTGATCTCCTGGACCTGGGCACCACTGCCATAGAAAAAAAACAAACACATTTGATTCCATGAAGAACCATGAGCTGTGAGAGTGTGAAGAACCTTTAATGTGGTTCTTTGAGTGGTGCCATAGAAATCGTTTTTGAAGGACTTCTAACTTCAAGAGAAGGTTCCTTAAGCCTTTGAAATGTTCTTCACACTCTTATACAAACATGCTTTTTTAGGAACCAAAAGTGCTTCTTCTGTGGCATCACTCAGAGAACCATTCTACTGCAGTGTGAGGAGAGGCAGGTGGACGTGTTTCATGTATGAAATACTGAAGATCTGCTTTCTGTCACAAACAAACCGAATGAGTTTCACATCAAGAGGAAAATCTACTTGATAAACACTCGCAGCTCTGAGGCTCCTCTGGGACAGATAATGATGACCCCCATCACGTTCATCTCACATCCTCTCCCGTTCTGCGAGCGTGATGACTCTCATTAGAAGGAGAGCGAGCAGACAGCACCTTCTACAGCCAGGCTTTCATCTGAGCCTGAACTCACACTGATACCCAACTCTTCATTTGTCCATCTGACGGCTGAGAGGGAGCTGATATTCACCAAAACCCACATCCTTCCTCTTCACAGCTTCCTTCCTCTGATCATTAAAGGAATACTCCACCTTTCTCAACCTCATCTCTACACTGTATGTATCCAAAAGTATCCAGACAGCCCTGCTAATGAATGGGTTCAGCTACTTTATCATGACACAGGTGTTCAGCTGTGCACAGCTTGTATAATCTTTATAAAAAAAAAAAACTGACCAGAACAGGACACTCTAGAGCAGCTGCCAGCATGAGATCACCTAAGGCCAAACATGCTCAATGCTAGAGGGGTATCTGGTCTCTATGAGGATGTCTGGAGGGATGATAGAGCTCCATCCAATACTTTTGGTATAAATTGGAGTTGCATAACTGGTCATCCAACATCAGTACCTGACTTCACTGATGCTCTTGCTCTCTCAGGACTGAATGCAATTAAATCCTTCTCACACCAATATCTAGTGCCTTCCTAGAGGAGTAGAGGCTGTTGCTGAAACAAAGGGAGACAAACTCGCAAGTAATACTCTTGAATTTAGGAGAAATGCTGGAGGATCGATTGTCCACATATTTGTGGACAGATTGTGTCCAAAGAAACAAACTTATGTGATTAGGTTTGTGTGATTCAGCTCCTTTCTTCACTCTACGGTCTTTGGCCATGCCCAAATGCTAAAAATCACCCCTTTCAGCCTGCTGGATCTGGATCTGCTTTGCGACCCATTTTCTACACATCCAACGAGACCCTCACTGCACTGTACACCCCGCAGGTATTTATAGCCAGCGCTATCTGCAGGAGCCTCAACTTATCACCACCTTAAACATGCAAGGAGCCTGTGTTTGTCTGGGGAGCAAATAATATGTTAGCATCCTGTGTATCACATTCCACACACACACACACACACACACACCAAAAAGCCTCTTGGTTTGGAATTGTATCTGTTTGTTGTTGTTCTCAGCACACAGGGAAATGACTGGCCATGCTAACTGATCATGCACCACCAATCCAGCAGACAGAGAGGAGCTGAAAACGCAGCAGTCCTGCTCTACTCCAGCACATGCAGGGCAGTTGGAGTAGGATATGATCGCTGATCAAACAGCGGCTTCCCTGTCAGTGTTATTGGAAGTACGAACTGAACGCTACACTTTTCGGGGGGTTTATAATGAGAGTGTTTGAAATGCCAGCGTGTTCGTCCTCGTCCAACAGAGTAGTGTGCTCTTATTTTTTTATTGTTAAAACTGAAGAGCGTTTTCCAACTCTGATTAAATACATTTGGACTGCAGATTTCTGTCTGATGTCTGCATTAGTGCGTCTGCAAAGGCACCATACGGCAGGCTCCACGACAAAACATCCACTGATCAACTCTCTCTCTCTCTCTCTCTCTCTCTATCTATCTTTCTTTAGCAGGAGTTTTAGTGCAAAGGTGAAGTGTAGCCATATGCTGCCTGTAGAAACAATGGGAGAAGAGTTAACCCTTCAAACCTGCAGAGATGTCACCAGCATGCTGTAGTTCAGTCTGAATCCTGTCTGATTGGTAGTTTGACAGGATCAGGAGGGGGGCTGTGGGAAGTGCAGACTGTAAACTCCGCCCCACAGCGCAGCCCATCTGGACAGATTTTAATATGGTCTAAATCTGATGGCAAATGATTGTCTATTGTCTATTATCTAAACAAAGAAAATATTAACTTTCTTTACATTAAATATTTGTTTTAACATCAAAGCAAACAGAAGAGTCGAATCTGATCTGTGTATACAGACTCTAGATCAGACTTAACCACTGTAATCAGAACAGACCTCTAATGATTAACTGACTCTTTACATGTAGATCACAGACAGATCTGATCAATGATTTCTCTCCCTCTCTCTCTCTCTTTCTCTCCCCACCCCCCGCCACTTTTACTGTCACTGTCTCTCGCCCCCTATTTCCTCTCTCTCTTTCATCTTGCTGGTTCCCTTTTTCCTCTTTCCTCTCTGCTCTCTCATTCACTTTCTCTCACTCTATTTCTTACTGTCTACCTTCTCCTTCTTGCTCTTCCACTCTCTCTCTCTGCCCTTCATTTTCCACTCACCTTTTCTGATTCTCAATGTTTCACCTTTTTTCACATCTCTCTCTCTCTCTCTGACTCTCTCTCTCTCTCTCGCTCTCTCTCTCGCCTTCTCTCTCTCTCGCTCTCTCTCTGGTGTTTAAGTGGGTAATGTCTTGGTTATGTTCTCAACCTGATTCTATAATATTAGGTGAAAGCTTCAGTCTAATTATAGCTCATTACATAAACTCGTATGGGATTGTATATTACAGTGTATTTATCTGCTGATCAAGTGCTTTCAAACTGTTTCCAAACTTTTAAACCATAGTGTAGAAACATCTGAGTCCCACCAGACGGCAAAACACACAGACATGGAGGATTAAACTGGACTGAACTGGTGTAGAAACTGGAGACGCCTGTTTTTAAACACCTGGAATGAACCAGAATTCACACGCAGAACCCAGGAATATAAAAACTACAACCTGGATCTTATTAAAGGTCCCATATAACAACCGAGCAGCATCTATTAGTGCAGTTAGCAGGTATACCTTTCCAATCTCTCTCTCTCTCTCTCGCTCTCTCTCTCTCTTGCTCTTTGAGTCTGCTGCAATATTAATCCTCATTATGTGCCACCACGGGTCTGATAATACCAATACTAGCCTGGCGTGAGTCCGCGTAGCATCATGCTGTTATCAATATGCCGTGCATTCATATGCAACTCCATTGTGAAGTTGGTGTGTGTGTGTGTTTGTGTGTGGGAGTGTGTGCTTCTTTTCTCACCACCAGCTGTTCCCCATCACTCGGCATCCTCGTACAGCGGGCTGTAGTAATTGGCAATGAGCACATAAAGCTATATCCACGCTCGCTAGTGCGCTGGCTGTAATTGAGAACAGTTTGACACAAATTGGTTTATTTCTTTGTTATGATTTCCTCCCTATGGGCAGCCTGGCTGTGAAATTGAAGCCTCCTCGTTTTACAGACTCCGCGACAGCCGAACGAAACCCGCCGCGGACCGCTGAGTGAATGAGTTAGCGGAATTACGTTACTCCGTTAAAACAAGTGGGTTTTAATGAATTCAGCGTCGCATTGCTAAGCGTTCGGCTTCTATTAGTATTCATTATGTGCATTTTCAGCTATCCAGCTGTTTTAGGGGGAACTGCTGAGTAAACCGCTCTTTAACCTGTTCATTTCATCCACACAGCAGAAACCAACAGAGGCGCAGCAATCTGTTTTATAGTAATCAGATTAAGTTGCTGCGTCAAGCCCATTGTCGCTGTCCACGCTGCAGTCAGCTCACATAATGCACTAAACACACTGTCCTGAATCAGTCTACACTACACACTAGTCAAATGACTGAACTGTCCATGGTTCTGAAATCAGCCTATACTACACAGTATACACAATGCTGAACTGTCCATGGTGCTGAAATTAGTCATTTGATTTTACAGCCCCTGCTTGAGCCAGGAATTTCAAAACACTAGGTAAGTGTTTAGTATATAAGCATACCAACGTGATGAAGGTACACAGCCAAGCTGTAAATTCTGGCAGGATGGAGCATTATAAAACTGTAATTGAAATTGAAATGAAATTATTAAATAGTTGTTTATTATTGTAATTACAGGATTTATTAGGACTCTTCAGCATAGGAGAATGTGATGTGTGATCAGCTGAAGATGAGTGTGGAGGATTGTCATCTAAGCTTCAATCCAGCTCTCCTCTAAACAGCTCAGCTTAGCTGTTCCTCAGCTTTATGTAGTTGTTCAGTGATGATGGCTGCAGCTTCAATCCCACTCAGTTTCTTTTAACATTCAGAATACATTACTGCTAACAGTTAATGCTAAGAGTTTTATTCATTAGTGAAATAATGAACAACCCAGTTTTGTATCAACAGTCAGATCAAACTTGGGGGAGTCATTTGTTTTGATTAAAAGATTTACTACTTGAGCTTTTTTCACTATATCAAACACGGCGTAATACAACTATACAATTATTCTCCACTGTACTGTTCCTGGGGTGTTCCCAGCATGCAGTGGTCAGTACCTATCAAAAGTGCAGAAGAACAAGAACCATAAAGGATCTGCTGCTAATGTCTTGCTGCCAATTACCACAGAACACCTTCAGAGGAGTCTTGTGGAGTCTATGTCTGGTCCAAGCTGTTGGATGCACAGGGGGAACAGATGGTTTTAATGTTATGGTTGGTCAGTGTATGGTTGACCCCTGACTTGTTTTATTTATGCAGCTCTGTGGTAGAAGCTATGCAAAGGTTTTGAGAACCGCTTTGCTGCCCATGGTGCTGAATCCAGCTCTGCTGTAAGACCAGCCACTCCTCTGTCCGTGGTGCTGAACCATTTAGCTAATTCTGTCTCCATGGTGGCGAATGAGGAATGCTAATCCAGTGCCAATTGCTGGACTACACTTACTGGCCTGAAGCATGCCCATGAAATTAATTCAGCTCAATCCTTTCTGCAGTAGATTTTCACTCACACTGCCTGTTAAGACGTTTGTGAACTGGAGTTTAATCCATGGATCGCAGCTCTTGATCAAATTGACATGCGTGTTAACTGTGTTGATATGAAGCTGAATTCAGTGGGACATTCTTGGCTGTTTAAACCAAAGCTGGCTCGAATGCCTGGGCAGCTTCACCATTCCTTAGCAAGTCCATCGGATTTCTTGCTTCTCTTTTGTGTTTCTGTCTTGTTTTTCTTTTTTTTACCCTTTTCTCATCTTCCTTTGTGCTTTCAAGCTCTCGAGCGGACTTGTCTGATTGTCCCTGGAAATCTAATAAGAGCTTGATTGCTTTTCCTAATTATCCTGTTTATTGGTGCTGCAGGCAGGCCCTGTTATTGGTGTAATTAATTTCAAAGATAACTTCTTCTCCATCCGGATTAGAAATGGCATACGATAACGGTATGTCAGAGAAAAGTGTGTATATTTGTTTGTGTATGTGTGTGTGTGTGAGTGTGTGTGTTAATTAGCCGAAAGTGCTGCCCATGTCCTCCTTTCTCTCGCAGATTCTCTGGAGCTTGACAAATGTCCTCTCCGTTTTCGCGCGAGTGAAAGCGATACGGTGCACTGCAGTCGCCATCCGTCAACTTTACCTGCAAATCAATACCTGCGTTTTTCCACCTACGTCTTGATAATGGAGGTGTTTAATTTGAATAAGCAGAAAAATGACCTTTCACACAAAGAACCGGCCAAATATTTTACTCTCTGCGCTGCTCACTGCCCTTCTACAGCAGAAAACAAAACCAATATGGGTTTGTTTATTTTTTACCTGTAAGCGAGAAAAGGGGGAGAGAGAGAGAGAGACTATGAGGCTAGAAAAAGAGAATAAAGATGTATACAGTGTATGATGTGTGTATGATGTGTGTATGGTGAGTGAGGCTGTGAAAGCTGTGCTGTTTGAAAAGCAGATAGTCTTTATTTAGGCCTCAGCTGAGGACTAGTGCACGGCTAACAGCTCTGTTGGTCATTTGTCTGAAATTGGTTTCTGAGGTTTGTGAGGAAGGACTGAGAGAAGGCCATAAGTTCGGCCTGAACACATCAACTACAATAACATTTAACCCAGAAAACCTTCACCATACACCCAGCATTATCACACACAGCTGTCACCATGTGGCCAATACACACCGGGACCTTGAGAGAGAGAGAGAGAGAGGGAGAGAGAGAGAGACAGAGAGGGAGAGAGAGAGAGAGAGAGAGAGAGACAGAGAGAGAGAGAGAAAGAGAGGGAGAGAGAAGAGAGAGAGAGAGAGAGAGAGAGAAAGAGAGGGAGAGAGAAGAGAGAGAGAGAGAGAGAGAGAGAGAGAGACAGAGAGGGAGAGAGAGAGAGAGAGAGAGACAGAGAGAGAGAGAGAGAGAGAGAGAGACAGAGACAGAGAGAGAGAGAGAGACAGAGACAGAGAGAGAGAGAGAGAGAGAGACGAGAGAGAGAGAGAGAGAGAGAGAGAGAGACAGAGAGAGAGACAGAGACAGAGACAGAGAGAGAGAAAGTGTGCATGTGAGAGAGAGAGAGAGAGAGAGAGTGAGAGAGAGAGAGAGACAGAGACAGCGAGAGAGAGAGAGACAGAGAGAGAGAAAGTGTGCATGTGAGAGAGAGAGCGCTTGAGAAAGATGGGCAGAGACCAGCTCATTATTTGTCTTTACTGATTATTAATAAATAATAAATCCTAAAAATTAAATGAATAAATGAAACCTTATTTTGGAATGTTTTCATTATTTTCTCTCTGTATTTGTATTTCTATAGCGTTTTGTTGCACACACACACACACACACACACATGTTTGCACACTCTCTCGTGCTGTTGTGTGTGTGAGTGTGTGTGTAGCTGTAAGCCGGGTAAACCTGCGTCTCTGAATGGATTCATCCCTGAAATCCGGGCTTTGACGGGAGCATGACCATGAAATGAATGCAGAAAATGGGCTCTGAATGGAGCGGCGCTGGAGCAATCCCAGCATGCCCTGCTGCCAGCCTTATACACACAGACCTCGCAGCGGGAGACAGGAAGAGAGAGAGAGAGAAACACGGAGCAGAACACCATTCAGATAGAGATCAATCACCTGTCGGAGTTTCGGGAACATGTCTCCTCTTTGTCTTCGGTACTGTTCGGTTCTCACTCTGAGGTTCTGACTCTTACAGCCCCAAAGACTTTGCCATCGTACACCACTCTAACAGCTCACAGTGAGAGCCAGCCAGGCTAAAGCACAGCCTCCAAACATGGTGGAGGTAGTAGGGGGAGGTGGGTGGAGGAGACCTTCAAAAAAGGTTCTAAGAGAGTGTAATAAATTTAAGAAGGTTTTCTTACATAGTAGAAAATGAAGAATGTAAAGGTTACTCCACAAACCCAGCGGCTCCTCAGTGCTCTGAGAGGTAAATGTCAGAACCTTTTTCCTCAGTATGAATTCTGGTTCTCAATGACCCTATTTCAAGGTCCTACAGGCGCTTTAGGCTACTGTATTCAGATATCCAATAATGAGGAAGTTCTTGAGTTTGGTAAAATGTCCTGAAGGAACTTTCACAGGTTCTTCAATTTGAAATAGTGAAGGAACCACCTAAGATGCTTTAAGGAACCTTCAATAAAATGTATTAAAGATCTAGTTCTTAAGAACAAAAGCCTTTCCAAAGAGGTAAAGCTTATTTTAATGAGATACATCTAAGAGGTTCCTCACAGTAGAATCCCTGCTGGTTGATGATCGAAGGACAACGCTTTAGAAAGATTATTGAGGAACTTTTGAACGTTCTTTAATTAAAAACTGGAGGAACCTAGAATGGTATAAAGAACCTTTAAGAAAAAAAGTTCTTATAGGAAATTCTTGAATACAAAAGACTTTGCTGCTTCATAAAATATATACCTACAACCTAAAGCTCTTCTAGGAAACGTTATTTAAAGAATTTGTTGAAAAATCAGATACTGAGGAATCCCAAAAAGTTTTACCCACACCTCTAAGACTCTGTTTACTCCTGGTCACTTCATGTGAGTAGTATCTGGAGTGTACCTTGATTTTAAGACTGAGTGTCTCCAGTTAGTCAGACTGAAATTGGTTGTACTGGGAGGAGTTTCGGTTGTACTGGGAGGAGTTTCGGTTGTACTGGGAGGAGTTTTGGTTGTACTGGGAGGTGCGTCTTCACACTCCTACTAAAGTGGAGGATGGAGTGATGGGGTTTAAATGCCGTAATGTAAATGTAATAAAGGAAAGGACCACACCCACCTGCTCCTCTCCCCTCTCCTCTCCCCTCTACTTCTACTGATGGAAATTCACCCACCACCACCAACACTACCACCACCACCACCCCACCCCAGTTCAACTTATGATCTATCTCTGCTTGGCAAAAAAGGGGTCTGTCTCATCAGCTCCCCCCCAGAACCCCAGAACTTCAGCCCAAGTTTCTGTCAAGTTTCTACTGTAGTTCAGACTAGGGTGGTTCAAACCACTGTTGTACGAACAGTTTTGGGAAAGGGTCATACTGCAGATGTTAGTTAGTGTAGTGGTGCGGCGGACCATTGTAGTTCAATGAGTTTCTGTTGTTGTACAGGAAACGCACCCCAGATAAGGAGCTGTTAAAGTCGAATTCTGTACAGGTGCCAAAAACTTTATTACAGTGCTGTACATTTTAATTCCTAGGAATCTTTACACCTTATCTGGAGACCTAGCACACCCTGAGGGTTCCTCGCTGTATTTGACAGTGTACTCAGCCTCATTTGTCGGTACACTTTCGAAACTGCAGAGAAGCGTATTTTATACGAATGAACACCTCTGCCTTTACAGAGAGAGGGGAAAAGACTCCCTTATCTAGACGCTGCTGCATGTGGAAACCTTGCTATCATAACACTCCGTGTGTGAGAGTTCAGAGGTGCTGCTTTACAAACGTGTGTGTGAGTGAGTGTGTGTGTGTGAGTGTGTGTGTGTGTGTGAGTGTGTGTGTGTGAGTGTGTGTGTGAGTGTGTGTATAGGATTCAGCAGTTCCTAATCTTCTTATTTATTTATTCAATAACAGCTCGCGGCCTGCGTGGTTAACACTTGTTACAGAGCTGTTCTCCCACACACCCTGCCCCCAGGCGCTGAGCTAATCCCCCCATCACCATGCAGCCCCAGCGCCACACACTCCAGGCTGAGATACTGCTCACACTCCATCACACACACACACACACACACACACACACACACACACACACACACAGTCTAATATTATGTTGGAAATGGTCCTCTAATCATTATTCAACTGGAAACTTAGAAGCACTATATACTCACCGGCCACTTTATTAGAAACCCCTACCCTGTGCTTGCACTGGCCACATTAGTACGGTGCTGTGTTTTCGAATGGAAAATAGACCCACAGGAATACGAGGCTTGTTGTTTTGGCTGTGCTGTGTGTACTGGCTGTGATGCTACAGGCATGGCTATCGTCCAGTAATTGTTGACCGCCATGGGAGCCACCAGCTCCATGGCTACACTCCAGAGAACCCTGGAACCTTCAGATTTAGAAGAGCATAAGGCACAGTGCACAAGGGGCAGTGGTTTGACTGCAGTGTTACTCTCCACCTGATATAACTGGATTAACAGTAACTGAGTAACTGAACAGCGTCTCCAGTTTCTGGCCGCTTATCCGCTGCTGCTGACCGCTGCAGTGAGTCACATGTGGTCGCTGAGAGCCGAGGGCAGGACTGACTGAACATGATGAAACAGAGCAAAAACTCTTCAAAGACAAAGACATGGCTTTCTGTGGTGAGCTCAGGCAGGCATGATGCAAGGCGTGACGCTGGGACGACACTTTCTGTTCCTTTTGGAAATTACACTAATTTATACTCGTGTCGAGTCACATGACCCTGAATGCAACAAAACACAGACAACCCCCCCCGTACCCACCCCTCCAAAAAAAAACACACACTCACCCCCATCCCTCGAGCCCCTCTGCTTTTTCTCAGGCTCTCTCTCTCTCCCCCTCTCTCTCTCTGTCTCCCTCTCTCTCTCTATCACTCTCTCTCTCTCTCCCCCTTTCTCTCGCTCTCACAGACAGAGAATTCAATTAAGCAATCATAAATCTGGAATTAGGGAAGACAGCTACGAAACACGAGATGATAAAAACATCTGAATCACAGACCATCTCTCTCTCTCTCTCTCTCTCTCTCTCTCTCTCACTCTCTCTCTCTATCTCTCTCTCTCTCACTCTCTCTCTCTCTCTCTCTCTCTCTCACTCTCTCTCTCTCTCCCTCACTCTCTCTCTCTCTCTCTCTCTGTCTCTCTCTCACTCTCTCTCTCTCTCTCACTCTCTCTCTCTCTCTCTCACTCTCTCTCTCTCTCTCTCTCCTCTCTCTCTCTCTGTCTCTCTCTCTCTCTCTCTCTCTCTATCACTCTCTTTCTCTCTCTCTCTCTCTCTCTCTTGACCAATAGTTCATGTGGGCGTGTGTAGAGGCGGGGCTTCAACCTGTGATTAAGCTATACAACTTTAAAACACTGACCTGAAAACCCAAACATCTGGGATGACCTTCACATTCCAGCAGCTCGTGAGAACCTGGTGAAAACCGCCCACCTGCAGACCTGCTCTCCCTCCTCCTGAGATGACTCTGGGGTGGGTTTGGGAGAAAGTTTAGTGCCACAGAATCTAAGCAGCGCTGTCAGATTAGCATTAGCAAGCTTTTACAGTGACTTAATGCCCAGCATTCAAACTGATCATGCTAATAAAAGCAGCGGAGACTCTGTGAAGGTCTTAATGGTCCTGGAGAAAGACAGCAGGAAACCAACCAGCTTAGTGAGGATCCTCTTAACTGTGTTGTATAATGCCTTTACACCCAGTCATTAGCGCAGTATAAGCTTTCATTACATGTTAGCTCCATTAGCAGTGAGCAGTGAAAGTGTTTGGAGGATGAAATCTTCACCCCACAGAATGTTTGCTGTCACATGATATAGGTGACGTCAACACAGAGCTGTCAGATTAGCATTAGCCAGCTTTAGCAATGGTGCAATATACTGTGCGCTATCTTAACAGTAAGAAATGCAGCTCAAGTGTATTGAAGGATTTGGTTGTATTTAGCGACAAGAGCGTTAGTGAGGTCAGGATGTTGGACAGATGCTCATCACCTCACCACCAGCACCGTCATGTGCTCTGTAATGCCTTTTTACTTTCCACTTAAAACACTGACAAAATGTATTATTTGACCAGGGGTGCACAAACTTTTGCATTGATTTGTGCACAGGTTGGTTTGGTGAATCCACCAGAATGTTTTGCATCACTAACACAGTATAAATGACTTTAACACAGAGCCGACTGGTGAACTTTAGCAATGACTTAATGTGTCGCATGCTAACTGAACATGCTAATAAATGCAGCTGAGACTCACTGAAGATCGCGGTGATTCTAGGAGAAGCCGGCAGGGAGCCGTGAACTCAGTGAGGCTGTTCTGAATAATGCCTCCCTGCACTGTCGCGGTGCCGCTAACGCTGCTCTTTTGCCCCATCTGTGACAGTGTAAACAGGTAGGGTGGAGAGTTTTGTGTCAAATCATTTTCTTGACTTCAACACAGCACTGATTGGCATTAGCATTCGCAGGCTTTCCCAACACCTCAGCGTGCAGCTCGCTAACTAACCAGGCTAGTAAACACAGCTAGCAGGTCTGATAGGTCTTATAGGCTCTCCAGCCGTTAGCACACTGTAGGACTTTAACGCATTGACTCCCAGTTATTAGAGCATTAGCAATGCTGCTCTTATTCCCATCTGTAACAGTGTGAACCGGCTGGGTGTGGAGGGTGAGACCTTCACCCCACAGAATGTTTTGTGTAACACAATCTGGGTGCCTGGTGTGTGGGATTGGCATTAGCATTAGCAGGCTTTTCCAGCAGAATGCTAACTGAACATTCTAGTAAATGCAGCTAAGGCTTCCTAAAGGTCTACGAGTTGTTATAGAAGGAAACAGGAAGACATGAAGTCTGCTTTATGCCCTTTAGCCCATTAGTAGCACAGTATAAGCTACATCAGCAGTGTTGTTAATCAGAGTAGTTCTTCCCAGAATAAAACCTTCACTCCACAGAATGTTTTGTGCCACATAAACTGGGTGACTTCAACACGGCACTGTTAGATTGGTATTAGCATTAGCAGGCTTTTCTGGAGATTCAGGGCGGCGCATGCTAACTGAACATGCTAATAGATGCAGCTGAGACTCGCTGAGGGTCTAATGGTTCTTGGAGAAGACGGCAGGGAGCCGTGAACTCAGTGAGGATCCTCTTAGCAGACGGGAGCGTGTGGGGCCCCGGGGAGAGACATGGCAGGCAGATGAAGGTGACACTAATTTGTTTTCGTGTGGGGGCTCTTGCTCCTCCCAGAGCACTTTGGAGCCAAGTGGGAAATGTTCTGCCCTCGGGCTAGATTCCCACTGGCTAAAGTTACCCTCCCATCACAGCCTGCCACCAGCATGATCAGCCACTAAGCAGCCTTCTGTCATCTACCGCTAACGCTAACCCACAAACTGGGGCAGCGCTAACAGCCCTCAGATCAAGACGCATTAGCCAAGCAGAGTCACGTGACCCGTTTCCCAGACTTATATTCAGACCCTTTTTTCTAAAGCAGGTCTGACAGAAACTTTTCTTCTGATTTTGCACCTTTGAACACTATCAATAAAACACAAGGACCTTGGTTAAGCACCGAATGTAAAAGCACTTTTAATGATCAGAGGCAGCCTTTTGATGGCCTGCTACCCTAAAAAACCTCTCCAATGTGCTCTGTGGATTTCAGACTCAATAATGTCTTTACAAATACAGCACTGAACTGTTTTTAACCTCTTTAAACAGGGCCATGGATACCCCAGCATCATGTCTGTCTAGCCTACCGGCAGCAAGAATAATATGCATGAAATCAGAAGCGGTGCGCTAATACGACATGCTGCAGAGTAAAATGTGAAATGTGAGCCTTTGGTGCATCACTGAGGTAGTTTATTAAAGACGAAGGTAGCGCCACAGTCTGCGTTCATTAGAAGGGGTGTCCCCAAACATTTGGACATAGTGTAGGGTCAGTGTCAGGACCGGTTGTGATGTCAAGTAACCAAACATCAAACCCACATCAAACATTTACATAGCTGTGGGGCATGGAGACCAAAACCCAACGTCTGCGAAATTTCATAAAGTTAACATTCACACAATGTGAGACTCTAACATCCGGCACCTGTCAAGTTACAACCAGTGAGAGAGTGAGTCAAGTTACCTCCATTCGAACCCTGACACACCAAATGAGTGGACCGACATCCCCAGAGTCCCCAAACTGGAGATGAATTCCCTGCTTTAACAACATTAAGTCAATTGACTCGGCTCATCATCGATTTCCTGCACATGTAGTAAGTCTGATCCTGGACTGAGGGTAATGACTCACCACTGAAAGCCTAATCTTTCTTGGTTTAGGTTTAAGCTAGTTTAACTTGGTAACCCTAGTGAGGAAAGTAGAAAGTAGAAAAGGTAAATAGAGAAAGTAGAAAAACGCTGTTCTTTAGATAAAACCAAACACGAACCCAAATAAACAACACATTAAAACCTACAGGAATCATCCTCCACCCTTTACACACTGTGATGGTAGCCAGTAGAAGGTCTTTGTGCTCAGCTAGCACTGTGTTGGCAGGGTCTGAATGTTGACATGCTGTGAGGAGAGCAGAAGCTGGAGGCTGCTGGCCCTTCCTGGCCTCTGTTAGCACTCAGGCCGCGTCGCCCCAGCAGGGCGGCGGATGCATAATTGACCTGCACAGGGACCATTTTCCTCATTTGATTACAGCCACATTAAGCAGATCAGACAAGCCGTGCTGGCCTTGTTGCCCCTGGAAACCGTGGTGGGAATACAAGTTCGAAGTCCGTATGGGCATCATTGGACTATAGGACTGTGCCAAGGCTGACAGGGGAAGGGAGAGGGGGGGGGGGGGGGCACAACCAGGGTCAATCGCTCTCGATGTGGCATTTGCAGTACGGGTCTAAATGAAAGCTAATTGGCTGAGCTGTATCTGCCGGCCGCTCCATTATGATGAGAGGCTCTTGCGCTGGTGGAATGGCGGTTCTAATCACAGCCGCAATAACGCAAACTGCCAGCTGTAATTGCAATATGGCGTGGTGGGGAACAATAACAAGGAAGACTCTAAAAGATGTTTGTGCAAAACACTTAGCAAACAAACTGCCTTCATTTGGGCGAAAGAGTTTGTGCGTGGAAGCTCAAACTCGGGTGCACTTTTGACCCACTCTTGCCACGGTCACGCTCAAATACCAGCATTTAGTCAGAATCACTTAATTGGCCACATACTCTCGTAGGCACATGGAATGGAATGTACTTTCAGTTACTGTTCTAGATCCTCTAAAGCAATTCAAATACATTTCACAGGTCATGCAGATGCACTTAAATACTGTATGTATTGAAGCAAAGGTTCTTCAGGTTTTTTTTATTAAAGGCAAGTGTCTACATAAGGTCATGACAGCTTAAAGAACCACTATGATGCTTAAATGGTTCCTTACCTGCTTAAAGTGTTCTACAGATGAAAATCATTTTGTTCATGGTTCCATAAAGCACTGAAGCGTTCCACTATTGTTATAAGCATTTTTGCTTAGTGTGGTACTAAAAAAGACCTGATAACCTTTGGAAGAACCAATGTTCAGTTGTTACAGATCCATACAAGACAATATATTTACTGAGGGAACCTTTTGAAGGTTGATTATCTTCATAGAAAAACACTGACCAATGTTGGAGCAGCCATGAGCTGTGAATTCCTAATGCCAGGCGTGGGCTAGAGGGGTATAAAGCCCCCCAGCATTGAGGAGCTGTGGTGCAGTGGAAGAACTGTGTTCTCTGGAATGATGGTGGAGGAGCTCCATCCAGTACTTTTGGGATGAGTTGGATTAACAGAACTAATCTTCCTACATCAGAACCTAACCTCACTGATGCTCTCACTCCCAGAAGAAATTCTGGGCATATTATATATGTTCCTTTTAAATGTATATGTATACATCATTGCTATTTACTGTGGGCATTACTTAGTCCAATGGTCAATTACAGATCAGTAGAAGTAATTGATCCCGTCCTTTCCCATAGGGGCAAGAAAAAGCTCAGGCATGTGTTTAGACCTGCATTTTAACATTAATCTTCAAGCTGGAATAGACGTTTTAAACATGCCAGATGAGGTTTAAGCACCACAGCTGCCAGATTAATACATTTAGCAGAGAATTATTGCAGATCGGTGTCATACAGAAATGTCATATGTTTTTAGCTGAAGCCCTTCATCACACTCAAAACACACTCTGAACGTCCGCAAATATAGACTCGCTCTAGATAGAGAGATTAAAATGCAATCCATCCATCTATAGAGGATAGTAATAGTGTGGAGTACACACTTCCTGAGAATCACACAGTTCAGCCTTTTCGGGTGTACAACATCAGAGCAAGTTTACTGCTAGTGAAACATCTTCAGTTCTAATCAGCATCTGAAATGCAGCTAAATGAAATGCACCACTGATATACTGTATATATCACACTAATCATCGAAGCCATGAAGGGTTGCTGTGAAATGCTGTAATGTTTCCTAAATGAGTCTTTAATGAAAATACAAGTGCATTTTTTAAAACTTATTATACAGACATTTAGATCATTATATAACTTCAGAAATATTTTTATGCAAATGTATGCAAACATATCTTCTTATTTCTGAATTCACCAACTGCAAGGTGCACCCATAGCTGACACAGATATTGAAATGCACACAGCCATGTAATCTCCAGAATAAGCATTCTTAATTAGGGGATTAACAGATTTATGTAAGGTCACCACAACCAAAGCCCAGGTCAGAGAAGTGTTAAAGGGTTATATCCCCCCCCCCCCCCCCCCCCCCACCCAGCATTAAGCAGTGGAGCAGAGGTACAGTGTTCTCTGGGGTGATGGCTGGGATGAGGTGGGGTGGTGATCATCAAACATCCTGACCTCAGTAATGCTCTTGTCACTGAATGCAATCAAGTCCTCACAAAATTTAGTAGAAAGTCTTCTTCTCTGGACAGTCGAGACGGACATACTCTTTAATACTTCTTTTAATACTCGATTTCAGGAGAAACAAAGAATGAGCAGGTGTCCCAATACTTTTGTCCAAATCGTGCATTTGGGGTGAGTTGAACTGATGAAGCTCCATTGAGTTTGAGATCTATTGGACATAAGTTTGAATCATGAGGCTCAGCTGAATAACTCAGGGATAAATTTGTGATGTAGACTTTTGTAATCATCCAACTTCAGTAGCTGACCTTGTCTCAGCCACGCTCTCTCTCGTCTAATGTAAAGTCATCCTAGAAGAGTAGAGGCTGTTACTGCGGCAAAGACTGACAAGCTCCTGCACATACCCCTGGTTTCAGGAGAAGCACTGGAGGAGCAGGTGTGTGAGTGATTTTAGGCCTGCTGTTTATTTGTCCATCCACGTATTGAGACAAATGTAGCAGATAGTTGCATGTTGTGATACCCCATATGAAGTAAGTGCTTCTAGGTTAAACGGTTCTGCCAATATGTAGCGAGAGCACATGCCATCACCACAGTCTTCTGGCCTTTGTGTTGTGAATTAATCTGTGCCAGTCCGCCGGTGCCAGCGTGTGTGTATTAGCACTTCAGAAACGTTTGTGAGCCCAGGTTAAATGCAGAGAGCTGGTGTTTGATCCACACTGAGTCCAGCTCACTCTCTCCAGGATTGTCCTGTGTCACAGGCTCTGTCACGCTCTGTGGAAAGGTCACGTTGATTGATTTTTAATAAAAGTGCTTCCTGTGGGTCATCATATGGCTCAGGCCTGGCCTTTCCACCAGGGAAGAGGCCCTAGGGGTCGCCGGAAAAGGAGCATTTTTGAGAGCTCTGTTGCAGCACCAGCATTTATGGTTTGGATGCACATATCCAGTCATCTCCAATCTTAAGTCCTTAGTAACCTTCCATAAAAGGCTACTTTTTAAGGTATAGACTGTAAAGTGAATGTCAATATAAACTTTCTTTAAATGAGTCCATTCAGCTGCTTTATGTTGACACAGTTTATATAATCTTCATAGAAAAGCACTGTCCAATAGAAAGGGTCACTCTCAAGCAGCCATGAGCACTTGACCCTAAGGTCACCATGCCCAATGGCAAGCGTGGGCTATGAGGGTTATAAAGCACCCCCCTCCAGTATTGAGCTGTTGAGCAGTGGAGCTGCATTCCCTTCATCCAGTACCTTTGGGATGATTTGAAGTGGCAGACCTGATTCATTCCAACTAATGATCAGTACCTGACCTCATTGATACTCTTACTGGCATGGGGCTGAATGCAATAAAATCCTTCTCACAGCAATGTTTCCACATATAGTGTAAACCAAGCATTGTTGATATGATGGGTTTGTTTACCAGTTAGACTCAGACTATGCAAATTTGTTTATTGGTAAGATTCAGTGAATGCTGTTTTATTAGCTAGGCCTTGGTATGACAAATTTAACTAGTAAGGTTCAGTCTATGCTAATGTGTTTCCTATGGGAACTCAGGTGAGGCCTGTCTACCTGTGAGAGTCTGGCTAGGCTCATTAGTTTGCTAGCTGGATTCAGACTGAAGGTTCTGTCCATTCTAATGTGTCATAAGATACGTGACCAGGGTAATGTGTGTGCTAGCGTACTGGCTAGGCTACTTTGTTTACTTTGTTTATTTTTTCCAGGTTCAGACTAGGGTCATACTAGGGTCATTTGTTTGCTATCAGGATTCAGCCTATGCTAATTTGATGACTACATGAACTGAGTTTATTAGTATTTACTAGTGATTTATGGGCTGTGCTGATTTGCATACTAGAAAGATTTAGTCTATGCTATTTTTTTATTAGCTAGGCCTAGGCAAGGCTAATTGACTTACTCTATGCTAAATGTTTCCTACCTGAACTCAGGTGAGGGTAGTTTGCTAGTGTTCAGTAGTAAGCGACTGGCCAGGCTAATTTGTTAACCCTTTCATGGCGCAGGGTCTGTCCTCTACAGTATTTAGTATGAATACATCTCCAGGAAAGGAACGCTTTTCCTTCAGTGCAACTTCAGAGAAAAAGGGCACTAACAGAAGTCAAGGCAGCATTCAGCCTCAGCGGCACTGGTTTGGCATTGTTGGCTTGGTATGCCAAGGCCCTGTCGTAGCAATACATGCAGACTGGAATGCAGACATCTTCTGCAGTCCTCTGTAGCTCTCAGTGTGCCTGCTTCATGTCATTACAATTAAAAAAGACTAAGCGAATTAAAATCCAGCGCCAGGCAGCGTAACAGTACTGCTTTGAAATCCCACGTTAAACTGCTTAAACTATTACAGCTACAACAGTCTTGAATTGCGAGCCAGCGCAGTTCACCTCTACACAAATGTCTTATTTACATTTTCAGTCTTATTTACAACACATGCCCTGGAATGACTAATTATTGCTGAATGATTGTTTTCATCTGCATAATGTGTAGAACACAAGGCAGAATAGCAGGATTAGATGGTGTGACTTTGGAGCAGAAGAGCATTTGTGAGGCTCCAGAGGAGGAAAAAATCCCTGAATCCCACGGCGTGAGAAGAAGACGACTCTATTAACAGAAGGAGGTATAAGCGTGAAGCTTCAAACTAATCTCTCGGGCGAATCTAATGCATTAATTTATGCTCACATAAAATCAAAATATTTTTCGCCTTTTGAGATGAAAACAAAGCGATGCTCCACAAACAAATGATTAAGAGACGAGATTAAATTGTCTTAATTGCATTTTGGGTTGTTTTGAGGGCGATTTAGCATAAAATGATCTGTTTATGTGGAATTTTTGACACCACATTAGGCATCAGTCATCGGAGCAGCTAAATGTAATTACAACACTTTCGGAAGCATGCAAACAACATCCCGCGTCTTTCATTAGTTCAGCAGGGCGAAGCTAATAGCCGCATTACGATCAAATCCCATGTCCAGCGTCAACCCTAATAATTCTCATTCCAGTATTTCCACAAAGAGCTCAATATGAACAGCAATTGCAAAAGTTTCTCTCACTCAAAAAACTAAAGTTGATTGAAAATTAACTCCACGCTGTCGTCGGTAATAAACAAGAAATTGCAATCATTAAAATGTGAGGTACATTTAATTATTCCCCATTATAGGTGTCATATGCCAGCGTTTCTCCCACACTATGCAGTTATTGTCTCCAGGATTAATTAATATGCGCTATTATATTTTGAAAACCTGTCAATTTAATTTTGCCACAAATAATTAAGAACTACAGTCTGGCTCAATAAATGCATTTCCAGTGCTACTGAACATATTGTTAGAAACATCTACGTTGTTCGTCAGCTCACTGGCCACTTTATTAGAAACACACTTTGTGCATCAACTCCCTGGCCACTTTATTAGAAACACACTTTGTGCATCAACTCCCTGGCCAATTTATTAGAAACACACTTTGTGCATCAACTCCCTGGCCACTTTATTAGAAACACACTTTGTGCATCAACTCCCTGGCCAATTTATTAGAAACACACTTTGTGCATCAACTCCCTGGCCAATTTATTAGAAACACACTTTGTGCATCAACTCCCTGGCCAATTTATTAGAAACCATTACCTTGTGCTTCCACCCACTGGCCACTTATAAATAGTAGCGTCACCACTGAAATAAGCAGAGCGTAACCCTGACCTTGTATAATCATGGAACTAGATGTACTGTTACCATAGGAATCGATGCAGAGTAGCCATAGAAATGTATTCAGCATAACCATAGAAATCAGTTTCAGTAGCATTAGACTGGGGTGGAGTAACAGTGGAAAGGAGTGTAGTCTGTCTGTATATATCAGTGGCTCTCCAGGTTTACTTCAGGTGGACGTTTATCAATCAGTCCATCTCAGAACTCGGGTTTTTCATCACTTGAATTACATCAGCTGGGCAAAAGAGCAGACCTGCACTGTACACACACACACACATACACACACACACACTCACACAAGCTCTAGATCAGCATGAAATTCTGTCTGGACAAATCTCAGATGTAGTCGTGCG
>NC_132896.1:35983386-35993386 GCF_030463535.1 Salminus brasiliensis
TGGGCGGACACACGCTCGACAGCCGCAGACAGCTGACCGCCTCCGCCGCCGCCGCTAATGAAACCGGGAGCGGCGACATGGCAGCTACACACACTCCTTACACACTTACCACCCCGTCACGGCGGGACGCTTATAGCACAGCGACCGGCTACGCTCTGAGCAACGAGGGTCCTGCATAGTGCCCTGTAGTGATAGCAGAACCCTTTCTGGTGCTGTTAGAACCATGTAGGAAAGAAAGTCCACCAATCAAAAGAACCATTAAAGCATCCATATGGTTCTTTAAGTTGCTGTGGTTCTGAGTAGGGAGAGAGAGACGGACACTCAGATAGGTCTGTGTAGTTCTATTGACTCAATAGTAGAACCCTTTGAAAGGGCGTAGTGTCATACTGGAGTCATGGATCTGGACCAAGCTCAGATGCTATAGAGTTCGTGAGTTAATGGAGAAGATGCTGAGGATCTGTGGGGACTGGGCTCTGAACCTCCATCCGCTGGAAGAGCTGTGAGGACAGCACAGACAGAGCGTTTACAAAAGCTTCATAGAAGCCAGCGAAAGCGGCCTGAGGTTAGAGGAGGAGGAGGAGTTACAAAACCCTGATCTCCACTCCTACAGCTGGATGCGTGTGATCAGTGATGCTTACAGAGCAGCGGCTTTTTGATGGGTGGCGTATGAAGAAACTGCTGAAGTCCTTTCGTGATGGCTCGCTCGCTGTAACCCACATGGGAGGTGGCATAGTGAGTATTAAGCGAGAATCCATTCTGATTAGCCTTAACAACGATGACAAATGGATCATTTATCATAGCTGATGGAAAGGAGATTCTCATCTAGCATCATCATCTCGCATTATGTTCTGCAGAGTCGTATTGATTCTCATTGGAGGTGCTTCTTCTTTTATAGGTTTAATTGCTCTCCACGGGAGGGCTCGCCGTAATCAGCGTCTGATTAGAGAATCAATCACACAATGGAGAGAGACAGAGAGAGGAGCCTGACGCTCAGAGCAGGACGTCGTGTGTAATGGGGTCGTTTGAGCTTCCTGGAGTAGGCACTAGAGATTCATTTGGCTCTGAAGAGTGAGTGACAGCATCGCTCTCGTCTGTCCGTCATAAAGCCGAACGCCTCAGACGCCTCAAAACGCCACAGTTCATTTTTGCTGATGTCAAACTGCCCAGATCCTTAAGGAGCTGCTTCAAGAGTTCACACGACTAGTTAAGCTTAAAGCACGATGACCCCAAATTACTCTGGCCTAAAGCACACTGGGCCACAGTAAAACTACACAGAGCTAAAATAAACTGCCTAAAGCCAACTACACCGGGCCAAAGCAGACTGGCCCAAAGCACTGGACTGGACTGATATCTCCTATTCTAGTGTATAGGAGTGTTTATTGGGGTGTGTATGGACTAATATCTCCTATTCTAGTGTATAGGAGTGTTTATTGAGGTGTTTATAGACTAATATCTCCTATTCTAGTGTATAGGAGTGGTTTATTGAGGTGATTATGGACTAATATCTCATATTCTAGTGTATAGGAGTGTTTATTGAGGTGTGTATGGACCTAATATCTCCTATTCTAGTGTATAGGAGTGTTTATTGAGGGTGTTTATGGACTAATATCTCCTATTCTAGTCTATAGGAGTGTTTATTGAGGTGTGTATGGGACTAATATCTCCTATTCTAGTGTATAGGTGTGTTTATTGAGGGTGTTTATGGACTAATATCTCCTATTCTAGTGTATAGGAGTGTTTATTGAGGTGTTTATAGGCTAATATCTCCTATTCTAGTGTATAGGAGTGTTTATTGAGGTGTTTATGGACTAATATATTCTATTCTAGTGTATAGGAGTGTTTATTGAGGTGTTTATGGACTACTATCTCCTATTCTAGTGTATAGGAGTGTTTATTGAGGTGTGTATAGACTATATCTCCTATTCTAGTGTATAGGAGTGTTTATTGAGGTGTTTATGGACTAATATATTCTAT
The DNA here is from genome assembly GCF_030463535.1 of Salminus brasiliensis. NCBI lineage: Eukaryota > Metazoa > Chordata > Actinopteri > Characiformes > Bryconidae > Salminus > Salminus brasiliensis. The sequence goes on from NC_132896.1 coordinate 35,985,361, forward strand.
TCTAGTGTATAGGAGTGTTTATTGAGGTGTGTATGGACTAATATCTCCTATTCTAGTGTATAGAGTGTTTATTGAGGTGTGTATGGACTAATATCTCCTATTCTAGTGTATAGGAGTGTTTATTGAGGTGTTTATGGACTAATATATTCTATTCTAGTGTATAGGAGTGTTTATTGGGTGTTTATGGACTACTATCTCATATTTAGTGTATAGGAGTGTTTATTGAGGTGTGTATGGACTAATATCTCCTATTCTAGTGTATAGGAGTGTTTATTGAGGTGTGTATGGACTAATATCTCCTATTCTAGTGTATAGGAGTGTTTATTGAGGTATTTATGGACTAATATATTCTATTCTAGTGTATAGGAGTGTTTATTGAGGTGTTTATGGACTACTATCTCATATTTTAGTGTATAGGAGTGTTTATTGAGGTGTGTATGGACTAATATCTCCTATTCTAGTGTATAGGAGTGTTTATTGAGGTGTGTATGGACTAATATATTCTATTCTAGTGTATAGGAGTGTTTATTGAGGTGTTTATGGACTAATATCTCATATTCTAGTGTATAGGAGTGTTTATTGAGGTGTGTATGGACTAATATCTCCTATTCTAGTGTATAGGAGTGTTTATTGAGGTGTTTATAGACTAATATCTCCTATTCTAGTGTATAGGAGTGTTTATTGAGGTGATTATGGACTAATATCTCATATTCTAGTGTATAGGAGTGTTTATTGAGGTGTGTATGGACTAATATCTCCTATTCTAGTGTATAGGTGTGTTTATTGAGGGTGTTTATGGACTAATATCTCCTATTCTAGTGTATAGGAGTGTTTATTGAGGTGTTTATAGGCTAATATCTCCTATTCTAGTGTATAGGAGTGTTTATTGAGGTGTTTATGGACTAATATATTCTATTCTAGTGTATAGGAGTGTTTATTGAGGTGTTTATGGACTACTATCTCCTATTCTAGTGTATAGGAGTGTTTATTGAGGTGTGTATAGACTAATATCTCCTATTCTAGTGTATAGGAGTGTTTATTGAGGTGTTTATGGACTAATATATTCTATTCTAGTGTATAGGAGTGTTTATTGAGGTGTGTATGGACTAATATATTCTATTCTAGTGTATAGGAGTGTTTATTGAGGTGTGTATGGACTAATATCTCCTATTCTAGTGTATAGGAGTGTTTATTGAGGTGTGTATGGACTAATATCTCCTATTCTAGTGTATAGGAGTGTTTATTGAGGTGTTTATGGACTACTATCTCATATTGTAGTGTATAGGAGTGTTTATTGAGGTGTGTATGGACTAATATCTCCTATTCTAGTGTATAGGAGTGTTTATTGAGGTGTGTATGGACTAATATCTCCTATTCTAGTGTATAGGAGTGTTTATTGAGGTATTTATGGACTAATATATTCTATTCTAGTGTATAGGAGTGTTTATTGAGGTGTTTATTGACTAATATCTCATGGCAAAACTAATAGCATGCAAAAAACAAAGCGATGCAACAACAGAAAGGGCTTGATCTAGGCCAAAATGGAGACTGGAAGATAAATAGCTGCTAAATTCCCACTGTTTGCCCTCCATCTCCTCCAAGCCTCTCCCTCCACCCACGAGAATCTGGCAGAAGCTGCTGCTTCTTCTTCAGCATCTTCAAGCGTGCTCAAGTGGCAATCAGCTATAATTAGCAGGAGAGGCACCACTCCTACTTCTTCAGGCTCCATCCTTCATTCTGCATCATTATTTTGCCATCTTCCTCTCTCATAGTGAGCCGCCTGGCTCCCACCGTATAAATCATCCTGCATTAGGGCTGCATGATACATCCTTTGTTGATCGTTGTCATGATATTAGCCAGTGCAATGCTAATATTGCAGAATAGTTCAATGTGCAAAAGAGCTTGCAACGAAATTACAGCTGTGTGCTGTGAGCGTCCTTAGCTACCTCAGATGTTCCCGACCAAACAAACATTAATAGTAATAATAATTACATTAATAATAATGTAGCTGTGTAGTATATCTTCATCCACAGAAAGGTTGAGCATTGCATATACTTTAATGTGGGTTTATTACGGTAATATTGGGCCATATTGGTCCACCTGTGATGAAATGTTCAGGTTGCGTATGAAGCCGAGCTGGATTTTTCAAATGATGTTAAGAAAGAAAGTAAAAACGGGAAAATGTAGTTAAATGGTTCTGATATGACTGATGGTGCACTTTTAATACTCTGCAAGGCAAATTGAAATTGCAATATGCAGCAATTTAAGTGCAGTACAGTGCTCTGTCCACATCATGCCTGCGGTAAGTTAGGAGGACATGTGGGAAAGCCCCTCCCCTCAGCACCCCTTAGCAAATTAAAGCAGTCTAAAAACCCAAATAAGCAGAATAAAGCAGAGGCTGATGAGGTGTCATAACACAGGCTTCTCAGAAAGGAAAAAGAAGTGACATTCATTTCCAATTCCTTTTGGCCGCCTCTGACAGAGCATTTCTCACCGAGACAAATGGATAATGGCCTCCTCCTGCCACTTTAAAGATATTACATGAGCCCACTCACATCAATCTCCTTTTCCTGCATCCAAAGCACTTCCCTCTTTGCTGTAGTCAGAAGGTTTTATTACTCACGGCCCCCTCAGCTCTCTGCTGCTTTACTCTTAATGTTTTCCACGGCCGTTTCTGCGGAAGGAATGTGGGAACAGCCTGTGAGTTACTATCAGAGTGTGTGTTGGTTTTAGATTTTCGTTTTCAGGACCAGAGGAAAGCAGATCTCATGAGCAGGACAAAAGGTATGGTTAAACGTTAGCTATTAAATGGGTTATTATTACATATTACATACTTCATATATATAATTTATAAAAGGGCACATGTACGCCTGAACGTACTGCCATTGTATGTGTGTTTGCATGAGCTCCATAGGGACTGTGAGAATCAATAGCAAAACAACAGATCAGTAAAAGTTGCATTGTGCATCTGAATGCATGATCTGAGGCATAAATCTGTTTTACAATGCACAGAACAAACACACACACACAATCCCTACAAACACTGCAGCATCTGGACAACACACTGGAGGCCCATTCAGCATCACGTTCGGATGTGTAGAGCGGTTTCGCACTCGCGTAATACATCACAGCCTGTCCCCACGGGCCAGCAACTTCAATGCTAGCAGGAGGTTAGCATCTGCCCTGCTAGCATGTAAAGATCAGCGCTGAGTGTAAATTGGATCCCAAGTCTTGAATAGATGGTGTTATTCAGAAGGAGTGAAATAATCAGTGGGGCGAAGGCGGTGCGCTGGGAGAGAGTTGGAGTCTGGCCTTGTGGTCGTGTGGAGTGATCAAATTGGTGTGGTATTACTCTTAGAAATGTGGGGGCGACGAGAGGCTGGTAGGATGACAGTTATCTGTAGCATGTTAAAATTACATCCGTCAGTGTGTTTACACTGTGTGTGTGCTTGAGACAGGTGAGTCTTTACATAAGACATGATGTGGGGTGGTCTTTAATGAGTAACCACACTCATAACTCCACTCACGGCTCTGAATAATGCTAATGTAAATATTCCTGCGTTCAGTCATACGTTTATATATGGATATGTACAATCTCACTGACTGATGTAGTTTTACCGCAGCATGGATATTACATACATTCATTTGGTCATTTGAATAAATTCTGCTCTCTAAATTTAAGGTTCCACAAAGGGTTCCTACCACTCTCACTTTGATTCAGCGTTTGATTCCTAAACAGCTGAAATCATGAAGAACCTTTCAATGTTAAAAACTACTGAATAAAATAAATAAAGAGACATATAAGGATCAAGTACAGCAAGTAAACAAAGAAATAAACAAACAAACAAATGATAACAATCTAAACCACTAAGGCTAACGCAGGGTTTTTAAATTTTGAACATGGAGAAGAAACTCCTGGGGGCAATGATGAGGGTGTGGCTACAGAAAAGGCACAGGTGAGCATGGCAAGGATGCACAGCTAGAGACCATATGCTGTATTATTATTTTATTATTTTGTATAAATAGATATATGATACACATCGCCACTGTCATGCAAAACCCTTCATATCAGCAGATTCATATTAGGAAGAAAAACACCTTCTGAACTTTCAATAGAAGATTTAATTTTAAAGACTTTGGAGCTTCAGCCATAACTTTAGTACCATCCGTCTACCACAACACTACAGATCTGTCCCATTGAGGCATGGACTCCACAAGACTCCGTCTGTAGTTTCTGGAACCAAGACGTTTGTAAGAGGTGAGGTTGGACCTCAGTGAGCATTAATGATCCTTAGCTGACCAGTTGTTCTTCCTTGGAACACTTTTGGCAGGTACTAAAAACCCCACAAGACCTGATGCCTGATGTTCTGGAGATGTTCTGAACTGACTGTTTACTCACTGCCTGATAGATCCACCCCGGACAGGAGCCACCAGATAATCATCTACTGTGGCTAAGATAAGATTTTCACTTTACCTCTCAGTAGTGCTAATGTTATGGCTGATCGATGTATATGAAACATGTTTGGGGCATATGTGCAACTCAATATCCTGCCATTATAAAAAACAAGTGTGTGTGTGTGTGTGTGTGTATGTGTTTTATAAGGACTGTGAGAATCAATAGCAAAACAACAGATCAGTAAAAGTACATTGTGCTTCTGAATGCATGATCTGAGGCATACATCCCAGGAGTATTCAAACAATGAACATGAACAAGAAACCTGTGGGGGTAATGATGAGAGGGCGTGGCTACAGACAAGAGGGACTCGACAATGAGGCGGAAACCAGAACCGAAACAAAAAAAGCGCAGATAGAGGAGGAAAGGTCAACATGATGGGAAACAGACAAAGCCAAGGCAGGTGAAGACTGATACAGTGCCATTCACACAAAACCAGTAGACTTTAAACTGTATTCTTCTAAACCAGGTTTCCTGTTGTTCGCACCACTGCACAGAAACTGACCCACCATCACAGGTATGTGCAGCAGCAGCAGCAGCAGCAGCATATCAACAAGGCTGTCAGACAACAAGCTGCTAACTAAACCACAGTTAAGGCAACAGCGAAGGCAATACCCACAGCAGCTGAGGCAATATCCATAACAACAGCTCCTCGCTGTGCTGCTCGGCCTATAGATTAGCCTATAAGCCTTCAACAAGCCAGTCGTGTAACAAGGTGAGGCTGAGTGAAGTATAGCTCCATCAAAGCTAAAAATACACCTCTCATAAAGAGCAGGTCATTTTACATTTTACAGAAAACATTTGTTCCACCTTTGTTTGACTCTTTTTTTACTGCATACAAATAAATGAACGACTGACTGTTGGGATAATTCTCTCTGATTCCTTTTCTGCTTAAACACAAGACATTAAAATGACATTTTATGTGATGTTGTTCTCGTTAAATAATGATCCAGTTATGACAGATCATGACAAGCTTGTTGTTCTATACTGTGTTCTACACTCAACTGCATGTTATCTGTTTAAGCCGTCAATATTGTGATCTGTATTGGTGCTAAATCAAGCCTTTAAGCCTGCTGTTTTATATTGTGTGCCTCATTATAGAACATGCCTCATATTTTAGTCGCAAATGCTGAACACATCACGTCTAGATGTGTATGAAACCTGCGACCACGTATTTTTAAAACTCCAGAACTTGCAGTGTTGCTAAGTGCCTGTCAAACACATGCAAACACAGCAACTCTGAGAACGCCGCCACGTCCGTGTTTTCAGCTCACATCAGCCAGCATGCCATCACTGCTATTTCTTTTTACGGCCTCTGTACACATGAAGGAACTGCACCGTGTCTTCAAGTTGCACAACTCTCAACAAATGGAAGCGAGTAGCCAACAACTAGCATGATGCTAATGAGTCGCTATTAACTTTTATACATTGTTAGCAACATTAGCTCGTTTTGACTGAACAGTTCACAGCTTCTGTGACACTCTTTATTAACTCCTTACAATCTCAGCCTTATCGCGCCCTACTGCTATAATCATTATGTCACAGTTAGTTCCAGCCCCACAATGTGACTCTGTGAGTGTCAGTATCTCCCAACCATCAAAAGCTGTTAAAAGTAATAGCCGAGATTAAAAGATGGTAATGAGACGCTGAATATAATTAATGAAACAAAATAATAAAAATGTAACATATAACGAATGAATCTGTGTCGAAACCAAACAGCGCTCGTCACTAAACCCCTCTCCACCTGCAGGTGACTGAATATGGGATGAGAAGTCTGAGGACAGGCCAGATTTCTTAATTTATTCATTTATTTACTCATTATATATTCGTGGAATATTTGTTTGTGTCATATTTTTTTTTCAGCATATAATTGAAATAGATCCACAGGTGGCTGTCCTCGTCTCAGGCCTTGTGGTCTGCACCCACCCAAGGCCTTTGGCAACCAAGGCAGTTGTACATATTTGCCAATGAGAGACCGAGGACAGGATTCTCTACAGTACAGTGTCTGTCTAGATACCTCTTGACCTTTCTGCCTATCTGTCTATCTATCTGTCTGTCTATCTGTCTGTCTGTTTATCTGTCTGTCTGAATATGTGTCTAAAAGGTGGATAAACAGGTACGTGTGTACAGCACTGTAGAAGCTGTTTGTTGAAAACTGGCAGATCTGCAGGTGCTTCTGTAGCTTCTGACCCTGTATAATGACCACACTCTCGCTTTACAGCTTTATGGTCTATAATAAAATGCCTCTCGAGCTCTCACTGCAGAACCGAGTCATATCTACCTTTTTTCGACCGCAGACTGTACTGTGTGTACAGTACTGTTCAAAAGTGTGGAATCTCTTCCCATATTAATCATTTTATTCAGTAATAACTAGACTGAAGCAGTAATGTTAAGAAAGGCACTACAAGCTTTTTTAGGAGTTTTATTAAGTATGTCAGTCTTTTGGGAATAATAAGAACGCTGTAAACACTGTAAAACTATTAAGTTCTTGATCAGTTACTTTTTAGATACTGCCAAACATGCCAAATTGCTGCCAAACATTTAAATGGAAGCATAAAGATAGGGAGATGAGTGTCTGTGTCTTAACCATGAAATCTGAGGGTTTGAGTGTTTCTTTCTAGCTGAAACTGGTTTTGTTAAACCTGTTCTTTTTCTGACTGTCTAATGAGTGCGCCCTTACACCTAAAGCACACAAAAGTAGAGTGAATTGTCGCTGTCCAATGAAAAACATGTATCTCCAAATTGGTCACCTTACAGAAGAAAGGCAAAACCGTGTGAATGGACACTCTGAATGGACGTCATTGAGGTCTATTCCAGAATTACTGACACAGCGTACAGAGCAGCTACAGGGTTTAAAACTATGGACCATGGACAAAACTAAAATGGACAAAAACGGGCAGCAGTGGACAGCAGCCAAATAATGAACCAACAGCGTTAAAAGAAGTACAGAAGTAAAAGATGATGAGAAACAGGGGACGGCTGGACTTTGTCAGTACATTTTGAGCTTCAACTTGGGAGGGATCTGATCTCGAATAGAAGACAGATCCAGAGACTTGGTGTCACCACCGAGAAAGAGAGAGAGAGCCTGATCACCCTTTAGCTTACGTACACTCCCTTCTAGAGAACACAGAACCCTCGTGCTGACCCACCATCACAGGTATGTGCAGCAGCAGCAGCAGCAGCAGCATATCAACAAGGCTGTCAGACAACAAGCTGCTAACTAAACCACAGTTAAGGCAACAGCGAAGGCAATACCCACAGCAGCTGAGGCAATATCCATAACAACAGCTCCTCGCTGTGCTGCTCGGCCTATAGATTAGCCTATAAGCCTTCAACAAGCCAGTGGTGTAACAAGGTGAGGCTGAGTGAAGTATAGCTCCATCAAAGCTAAAAATAACATGTCACACTGTGTTTATGGGGCTGCTACAGCAAGCAGGAACACCTGCCACCAAACCGACACAACAAACGAATGCAAATGCAAGACAAAGTCCTGATGGGTCAGTGGACTGTTCTCCATTAGTGCCGACATGTCTGGCAAACCTCTCACTGAGTGAGCTCTGACCAGTGGAGAGA
>NC_132896.1:35995886-36033189 GCF_030463535.1 Salminus brasiliensis
TGTACCACTTGAATAGGATAAATGCGAGCTGGATAATTTACCTGCCTAACGAGCTACAAACATAGACCAGGTTCTGTCCTTTAAAGCGTGTGTTTACAGTATAGGTGGGTTTATATATAGGTGTTGTCCCATCGTTACCAGCCCACCAGGAATTCTCCCGACACCGATTACCCGCTCCGGCACGACAAGGCCGCTGAAAAAGCAGAAGAGGAAAACTGCATCTTTGCATCTGGGAGCTATTTTACATTCTCGCTGTGGGCTGTTTGTCATCTTTTCTTTTAGTACAGCTCTCTTCATTTTCCTGCTCTCTCTCTCTCTCTCTCTCCCTCTCTCTCTCTCTCTCTCTCCTTTTCTCTTCACCACTCGCCCCCCATGTCTCTTTCTGCAAGTCGAGGCATGATGAAATCTCCATGCAGCCAATTACGGCCTGCTGTCCTTGAGTGCTGAGCGCTGATGAACGGCAGAAGACCACAGCTCAGCTTTTATTCAAATCCAGCACGCTCGGTTCTCTGTGGGCTGCGGAACGTAGTATTTCTGATAGGTGCAATCAGGTGGGACCAGAACCCAGCTAAAAAAGAATAAAAAGGTTCTGCATTACGCAGCTTCATTGTTTTGTTCCTATTGGATCTCTGCAGCTGGGAACGCTTTACTGTAGAGCCGCATTTATAAAGCTACATGACGAGACTGACATACATAAACCTACATAAACATGTACTACAGCTTATCCCAACAAGCGGCAGCTGTCAGAACAGATGCCATCAGAACTGACATTTGTACATTTACAACTGTTATAAAAGCCTTATGAAATCACACTTCATGTCCAAATGTTTGTGGACACCACCTCTAGTGAACTCATTCAGCTACTTTAAGTTACACTCATTTCTGACACAGATGTGCAAATGCACACACAGCTTGTCTAGTCCCTGTAGAGAAGAAGTACTGCCAATAGAATAGGACTCTCTGGAGCAGATCAACATCATGACCCTATTGGCTCCATGCTGCCTAATGCCAGGCGTGGGCTAGAGGGGTATAAAGCCCCCCAGCACTGAGCTGTGGAGCAGTGGAGGAACTGTGTTCTCTAGAATGATGGTGGAGGAGCTCCATCCAGTATTTTTGGGATGAGTTGGGGAGTTAGATGATGATAGTGGGGTGGAGATCATTCAACATCCTTACCTGTCCTGAACACTAACATTCTTAATTGATTGCACTGAATGCAATCAAATCCTCACAGCAATGCTCCTCTAAAATCTAGTAGAAGACTTCTATCCTGGACAGTGGAGACAGTTACCCCAACAGAAGCAGGATCAGCTCTTAAACTTCCTGTACATACTTACCTTTGGTAAAGACAGAGCACAGTTAATCTACTCACCGCTTTCAAAAATGGTTCTCCAGGGGTTCTTTATTAACAACAATGGTTCTAAACATGTAGAATCATGTCAGCACAAATAACCATTAAATATTTTTCTCAAATAAGAATATTTTTTTAGAGAACCTTTTAACTACTTGTTTTACATAGAACCCACCCGAGGTGATTCATTGATGTTACAAAAACCTTATTCCAGTACTATATAGAACCCTTTTTGCTTAGAGTGTAATTTGGCACAGCATGTGTCTGATTTATTCTGATTTATTCTGGTTTATTTACAATCAGTGCCATCCAGATCCAGATTAGTTCAATCCAACCAATCAGTAGAAGGCATAGTGGAACCCTTTCCTGTGTCTTTTTTAGAACACTTTCTACTAGTCAGTTCTACTAGTCAGTATAGACAGCTTTTACACCACACATTGATCCGATACTGAATCATCTAAAGAGCCTGCAGGTTCTCAGCAGTTAAACCACACAGGTGGTCACTCACATGTTGTCAGACCATGACTGCATTCTGCATTTCTTAGCTGCCTTTGGAGAATCCTTTGGAACTGAACAGATCCAGCCCTCCTCGTCTACATTCTAGACTTTGGGGCGTGAGATTGTGAGATCATGGTCGGTCTGTAAATCCAGGTTTATCTGAGATGTTCAGAGAAGCCACACACTGTACAGCCCTCACAGGTGCAGTTTGGCTGCGGGCTCCTGAGCTGTGCATAAACATAAAGCAGAGAGAAGCACCTAACGAGTCTCAGTAGACAGCAGGCCGGAAGAATATACAGCAGCGACAGGTTGGGCTCTATCCGAGCAGAACCAATATTTAAGCACTGCTGTCCATTTCAACTTCAAACAACATTCGTCTGTAGAACATAGAAATTGATAATAATAATAATCATCATAATAATCATAATAATAGTTAACTAATAATCTGTCTGTCTGACTATCTGGTGGTCTCTCTGTAGGTCTGTTAATATATCTGTCTCTCTGTTTATCTTTGTCATTTTTTATTATTTATTGTGGTTCACTTAATGTCTTGAAGGATACACCAGTCTCATCTTCTGATTTCTTGGAAATGAAGGACACATTAATTGGCTGTATTCGAAAAGTCCTACAAAACTGACCAGCCTTTAGTGGTATATCAGCTGTAAAATGCAGCCCTCCTAGGCAGTGTGTGTGTGTGTGTGTGGGAAGCAGTATTTTAATCTGTGGTGACCTTTTTATGCTTCTTTGCTAAAAGACTGTAGGCCATTGAAAGCTAGTGCATGTTAAAAGTTAAAATAATGAAATAAATAAAGGTCAGGTCATGCCCTTCCTAACCTCCATGCATTCCTCTCACCACTCTACCTACACCGAGAGCAGAACCTGAGAAGGTCTGTGATATTTTAGAAATGGAAATGGACTATAAACTCAGTGTAACACTGCAGGAGAACTGTCAGCACGCCAGGACTGTCACTCTTGCTTACTTCTCAGGTGCCTGGTTGGGTAAAGAACTCAGGTGCTTCACCTGAGAACAGCACAGTTCAGAGGTTTCCGTCTCCTAGTCCCATTATTCTAAACCATGTCTGTAGACAGATTTACATATGTCAACAACAGGCATCTAACTATCTATCTATCTATCTATCTATATATATATATATATATATATATATATATATCTGTCTGTCTGTCTATCTATCTATCTATCTATCTGTCTATCTATCTATCTATCTATCTGTCTGTCTATCTATCTATCTATCTATCTGTCTGTCTGTCTGTCTGTCTATCTGTCTGTCTGTCTGTCTATCTATCTATCTATCTATCTATCTGTATGTCTATCTGTCTATCTGTGTCTGTCTGTATGTCTATCTATCTATCTATCTATCTATCTATCTATCTATCTGTCTATCTATCTGTCTATATATCTATCTATCTATCTGTCTGTCTGTCTGTCTGTCTATCTATCTATCTATCTATCTATCTATCTGTCTGTCTGTCTGTCTGTCTCTCTGTCTGTCTCTCTGTCTGTCTATCTATCTCATGTATTTATCTTATCTATCTGTCCATAAGACGCATCATTCCCAATCTGCAGTACAAGGATCAGTGTTTCTCTACCAGAATGACAAACGCAGTGTGAACACTCCAGCCTGTATCTGAGTGGCTCTCATTTCGCTCTGAAATGTCTTCACCCCCAGCGACACTCTCCAGGTTTTAATAACACAATCTGGAACATGAGCCTTCCATTCCCTCTTATTAATGTCTGTCATTTGTCACCGTGGCACCAGCAGACGGTAGTCTATCTGTTCAACACATGTGAGGATTACACGAAGGGCAGTGGGCAATTCATTTCAGCATGAGAGAGAGAGAGAGAGAGAGAGAGAGAGAGAGAGAGAGAGAGAGAGGAGGGCTGTTGAAGTCCTATTCCAGCATATGCTAAATAACAACAATAATAATGAACACCATTCTCGCTTCAGCACAGCCGCGCCGTACCTGCTTTATGACGGTTGTATTGGCTCACAATTACAGAGAACAGCACTGACCCACTGGAACACACCCTGCAACATCCCACACTGATACCAGGCTGCTTTGCTTCTGCTGTCAGATGTGTTTAATGGACCTTGTGTATTGTCCAGATTGAGTGATAAACAAAGCTGTCTGCAGACTGAATTTGCTCAGGTATTAAAGCCAAACAGCAAACCTCCTGTTAACTTTCAGAAAGTGCAGTGATCAGCAGTGATAGCAGTGCTGTCACTTCTTCAGATCTGTAACTCAATTCAAAGAGAGAAGGATAGACTCTAAAACTGACTCTCGAACCACCCCACACCAGAGCCTGTCAACAGAGGAGAGGGTGTCTCATTAGGATCTGATGAAACGCTGAACTCTGTCTCGTTTTGCAGAAGGAAAAACACTCCACTTTCAACAGTGGAGACTGATGATGTTTGATGTTTGGTGAACAATGGTGGTGTTTGGTGTGAATAGATGGTGTTTGGTGGGAATTGATGGTGTTTGGTGGGAATTGATGGTGTTTAGAGGAGTCTGACTGTGTTAGGTGGAGAATTATGGTGTTTGGTGGAGACTGATGTTTGGAAAACTGATTCTCGGACCACTCCACACCAGAGCCTGTCAACAGAAGAGGTATTTTATTATGATGAGAAGTTGTTCTGAAGAAAGATGAAAACTCCCTCCACATTTCTGTCATTTTTAACATCAAGAAAAACACAGAAAGTGAAGTGCAGAGGAGGAGACTCGAGTGTGTCCATACGGAAGACATTTGACTGTACTTCATTATGTAATGAATTATAAATGTGAAAAAGAGCAAAACAACAATGATAGCTCTTCTAGATTTCTCCAGGTTAAAGAGACGTCCTTTATATAATGAACAGAATACACAGAACAAACACCTCTGAATTCAGCCTCAGACTCGCAGAGGAAAGTTGAATGTCAGAGTCTTTGTGTGAAGGAAGATATTCAGTTTCCTGCCAATCGCTTGCATTCCTTTTCATTTGAGTATCATTGGGGTCATTACAGAGAGCAAACAGAAGAGGATTTCAGCATGAGTCACTAAATCTACCTCTTACCACCCTGCTGAGAAACAACAGAGAAATGGAAAGGTCATACAGCAGAGAGAGAGAGAGAGAGAGAGAGAGAGAGCGAGCGAGCAAGAGAGAGAGAGAGAGAGAGAGAGAGAGAGAGAGAGAGAGCGAGCAAGAGAGAGAGCGAGCAAGAGAGAGAGAGAGAGAGAGAGAGAGAGCGAGCAAGAGAGAGAGAGAGAGAGAGAGAGAGAGGGAGATTAAAGGGAGTGGAGACTAGTGTCTGAACAGGATTATGGAGGGCAGAAGAATGATGGTGTTTTGAACAGAATGATGGTGTTTGGTGAAAAATGGTGTTTGGAAGAAATTAATGGTTTTTGACAAAGGATTGTGGCAGTATGTGGAGAATGATGGTTTTTGGAGAGAAATTATGGTGTTAGGTGATAAATAATGGCTTTTGGGGTTGAATAATTGCGCTTATTAAAGAATGATGGGGATTAGTGGAGAAAGACAGTCTTTGATGAAGAACAGTGTTTTTTGGATGATAATTCTTAAAGCTGGTGGAGAATGATGGTGTTTGAAAAAAATACATTGTTTGGTGATGTGTGGTAGTGATTGATGGTGGTATATTGGGAGTGTTGGTGTTTGGTAGTGATTGATGGTGGTATATTGGGAGTGATGGTGTTTAGTAGTGATTGATGGTGGTATATTGGGAGTGATGGTGTTTGGTAGTGACTGATGGTGGTATATTGGGAGTGATGGTGTTTAGTAGTGATTGATGGTGGTATATTGGGAGTGATGGTGTTTGGTAGTGACTGATGGTGGTATATTGGGAGTGATGGTGTTTGGTAGTGATTGATGGTGGTATATTGGGAGTGTTGGTGTTTAGTAGTGATTGATGGTGGTATATTGGGAGTGATGGTGTTTGGTAGTGACTGATGGTGGTATATTGGGAGTGTTGGTGTTTAGTAGTGATTGATGGTGGTATATTGGGAGTGATGGTGTTTAGTAGTGACTGATGGTGGTATATTGGGAGTGATGGTGTTTGGTAGTGATTGATGGTGGTATATTGGGAGTGATGGTGTTTGGTAGTGACTGATGGTGGTATATTGGGAGTGTTGGTGTTTAGTAGTGATTGATGGTGGTATATTGGGAGTGATGGTGTTTGGTAGTGACTGATGGTGGTATATTGGGAGTGTTGGTGTTTAGTAGTGATTGATGGTGGTATATTGGGAGTGATGGTGTTTAGTAGTGACTGATGGTGGTATATTGGGAGTGATGGTGTTTGGTAGTGATTGATGGTGGTATATTGGGAGTGATGGTGTTTGGTAGTGACTGATGGTGGTATATTGGGAGTGTTGGTGTTTAGTAGTGATTGATGGTGGTATATTGGGAGTGTTGGTGTTTAGTAGTGATTGATGGTGGTATATTGGGAGTGATGGTGTTTGGTAGTGATTGATGGTGGTATATTGGGAGTGATGGTGTTTGGTAGTGACTGATGGTGGTATATTGGGAGTGATGGTGTTTGGTAGTGATTAATGGTGGTATATTGGGAGTGATGGTGTTTGGTAGTGACTGATGGTGGTATATTAGGAGTGTTGGTGTTTAGTAGTGATTGATGGTGGTATATTGGGAGTGTTGGTGTTTAGTAGTGATTGATGGTGGTATATTGGGAGTGATGGTGTTTGGTAGTGACTGATGGTGGTATATTGGGAGTGATGGTGTTTGTTAGTGACTGATGGTGGTATATTGGGAGTGATGGTGTTTGGTAGTGACTGATGGTGGTATATTGGGAGTGTTGGTGTTTGGTAGTGACTGATGGTGGTATATTGGGAGTGATGGTGTTTGGTAGTGATTGATGGTGGTATATTGGGAGTGTTGGTGTTTGGTAGTGATTGATGGTGATTAATTGAGAGTGATGATGTTTGGAAGATCCCCAAATTGATGATCCACTAAACACCATTATTCTCCAACTAGCACCACCAATATTTAATGATTTAAACATGTCAGCGAGAGTATATTGACACCAGATACACTTCAGGAGCTTTTTTTCTGTTTCTCTGATGAAACAGATTAATACTAAGAGTTTCCATAGAAATGCAACTATTAACCCTTGTGAGAGAGAGACAGTGAGAGAGAGAGTGAGAGAGAGAGAGAGAGAGAGAGAGTAGTGTAGTGTGAGGTCATTGTTAACAATAATTAACACTTTGCTAATCAGTGGTAAAATACATTGTTACTGTACTCTGGTAAGAGGATATCAAAGGAATAATAACACACAGCTTGTTAACAGAAGTATGTAAAAAGCCTTATGGGAGAGGGAGAGAGAGAGAGAGTGTGTGTGTGTGTGTGTGTGTGTGTGTGTCTCTGTGTGTGTGTGTGTGTGTGTGTGTGTGTGTGTGTGTGTGTGTGTGACGGAAGTGTTATGAAGCCGAGGAAGAGCATGTGTCCTCTGACTGTGGTGTAATGAGCGTCTGCGGGGTGCTGATTTCACTTACAGCTGTACAGATATTCAGGTATTAAAAATGCATGGCCTCATAATGAGGAAACACTCTTAATTAAGTGAGAGTAATTCTGTGTTATTTCACCAAAATAGAGACATGAATACTTAATGGATGTAGGCAAGCAATCTCAGCCTCGTTTTAGCAACCATACGTTTCCCTCCCTTCATTTATATTCACACTTTTTTAAAGGTTAAAGCTCACACACACACACACACACACACACACACATTAAAGACAGCATTAATGGAGAGATTTGTGTGGGAGAACCAGAGCAAATGTTTGTGTTTGGGTTTTTCAGCGACTCGTTGTCTTCTATCAGGTTTTACAGACAGCTGAACATGGACTCTACAAGACCTCTGAAGGTGTCCTGCTGTGGTCTCTGGCACCAAGACTGACATTACAGCAGATTCATTAAGTTCTGTAAGTTCTGAGGAGAGGGGACGGGACCTCCATGAGCATCAATTAGCCTTGGATGTCCTTAGCCCTGTCTCTGGTTCACCGAGTGTCTTTACTTGGAGCACTTGTACTGACCACTGCACACCAGGAACTCCCCACAAGACCTGCCTGATGTTCTGGAGATGTTCTGACCCAGTCATTGTCTAGAACATCACAGTTAGGTTCTTGTCAAAGTGTCTCAGTTTCTTACGCTTGAGTATGAACCTTTACATCATCTAATTTAAACCTTCTAAAGGTTCTTCACACACATCTGTTTTTCGAGGTTCTTTATGGAACCAACAATGTCTTTAAGATGGAGATGCAGGTGGAGTAATGTTACATTATTCACTGGCAAATCAGTCTAACATGTTGTAAAACTGCTGGTTCTTGGTTCTACTTATGAGAATTTTTTTGGAACCAGTGGATACAAAACGATATTCAATAGACTGTTTGAACATTAAAGCTCACAAATACATAAATAAATAATGGAAAACAAAAACCAAATGAAGATCCAGAAGCCCTCTGGACGCTAACCGTTCTAATAGCCTAAGTATGATGTAATTTAGCGAAACAGTTTGCTGGCTTTAGCTCCTCAAACAGGAGCAGGACAGATGGTTCGTGTTGGAGACTCAGAGGGCTATTTCGTCCTATTTCAGGCTTCATGTCCTTTATCATGTATTTATGTTGAAATTCCAGATTACAAGCATAAGGACTGCTCAGATCTTGCTAATTACCAAAGATTGAATGACTTAATGTGTTAAAATGCCTTGATGGTGGAAAAAAACATTCCTGCATTAGAGAAGTTGGCTGCTTAGAGACTGGTCACTGTTTTAACATAATTACAACAACGTTTGGTCAAAACCTGAAGCCCAATTATAAACATAACACTTTATTTAAAGAATACCTAAATAGGAACTTTATAAGCACTGAACTCTTCTCTTAAAAAGCTATACTGCAGAATTTATGCTTATTTAAGTGCATGACATAATATTGGCAGAAAGGTCCCTAATCTCAAATGACTGAAATCTGACCCATTTATAACACTGCTACAATGCATCAGTCCCCGGGTCTAAGCTCCATATGTCAGTTCTGTGAACATTTCACACATATTTTCATGTTAAAGGTTTGTATACTGTATAGAATTGATATACCCAGCGATCAGCCATAACATTAGTACCAGGTAAAGTATAGACAGGTCAAGTAAAGATCACTGATGATTGGGTTCCAGTGACTCCTCTCAAGGGGTGGATATATATTAGGCAGTATGTGTACTGTCAATTCTTGATGGTGATATGCTGAGACACTTTCACAAGAACCAAACTGTGATGTTCTAGACGACTGGGTCAGAACATCTCCAGAACATCATGCACTGGTCAGTACCTACCAAAAGTGCAGGACAACCGGTGAACTGGCAACAGGGTCATGTATAATATTCCACTCTAGAACCACTCTTGGTTGCTAGAAGAACCTTTAAAACACTGTTTCTGTAAATGAGGCGTAGAAGTGTGAAGATCTTAAAGCCAGAACTAAAAGCAGAGGTTCAGGTCAGTGCTGCGGGGCTCTATACCCCTCTATCTACTGGATGGGCATGGTGACGTTAGACTGTGGTTGCTGTGTCATTAATGGGCCATTCACCGTAGAAAAGCTGAACTCACTCATTAAATGAAATTTCTAGAGATTTTGTACATACAGAGTAGCTGTGTGTGGAGTAGGAGTAGTTGCTATATTAGTGCGGTTTGCACTATTAACAGCCCATACAAATCTAAAAGAGCCTTTGACATCATTTAGTGTCAAATCTCTCAGCATCTGGTGTTAAAACTCGTTTTCTTCAGGTGATCTGATGTGGGCTGACCCTTTAGTTAACCTTCAGGGTTTAATTAAAACGTGAGGACGTTAGTTGGCACGCCCACCTCTGCAGCTCTATTTGCTATTCTGTCCAGCAGGAGTACAACAATGAAAATCAATAGCTGCTTTAATTAGTGTAAAAACACTGTCAGAGGAGTCTGTCTTCCCTCTTCCTTGCAGCACAACAAGACCATCACCTTCAGATACCATCATTCTTCTCTCGCTCGCTGATGAGTCTGAAACAGTCAAATAGATTTGCATTGTCATGAATGTTCATTATAGTGATAGATCTGTAGGATATTCATGTGTTTCTCTGAAGCTTTTCTCTCAAAGGTTCAGAACAACGGTTAACTTATTTTATTTTATTAATTTAGTTTCAATAATAGCTTCAACCAACAAATTTAAAATTTATTTGAGATATTTCACTTAATATTTGCTGTTTTGAGTACAATACATTCTAAAATATATACAATATAATAATAATATAACGCTCCTGACCCACCAGCATATCTACAGCACACTCCTGACTGACCCACCATCACATCTACAGTACACTCCTGACTGACCCACCATCACATCTACAGCACACTCCTGACTGACCCACTGTCACACTACAGTACACTCCTGACTGACCTACTGTCACACTACAGTACACTCCTGACCCACCATCACATCTACAGTACACTCCTGACTGACCCACCATCACATCTACAGTACACTCCTGACTCACCATCACATCTACAGTACACTCCTGACCACCATCACATCAACAGTACACTCCTGACCCACCATCACATCTACAGTACACTCCTGACCACCATCACATCAACAGTACACTCCTGACCCACCATCACATCTACAGTACACTCCTGACCACCATCACATCAACAGTACACTCCTGACCCACCATCACATCTACAGTACACTCCTGACTGACCCACCATCACATCTACAGTACACTCCTGACTCACCATCACATCTACAGTACACTCCTGACTCACCATCACATCTACAGTACACTCCTGACCACCATCACATCAACAGTACACTCCTGACCCACCATCACATCTACAGTACACTCCTGACCACCATCACATCAACAGTACACTCCTGACCCACCATCACATCAACAGTACACTCCTGACCCACCATCACATCTACAGTACACACTACCTCCACCATGTTTAGAGGCTGTACATTAGCCTGGCTAGCTCTCACTGTAACTTGTTGATCTGCTTCAAATATTTGGAATATAAAAACAATACTCCTTCATGGAACAGGGCGAGTCTTTAGGGTGAATCTGGAGACAGAGATGAGGAGATGACCAAAAGCATGTTTATCTACATCAAATAACCACATACATTTTAGCCCTCAGTTTATACCCCGCTCTCCTTCTACACCCGACCCTACATCAGTGCCTCATTAAAGTTAAACCTGCAGCTACATGCATTAGCAGTTAGTACTCTGCTTAATCAAGAGATTATGAGGGGTTACAGTGGAATTTGTTTAAAGTAATTATTCCTTCATCCTCCCATCAGAACCGTGCAATTACTCTGTTCCATTTCAGCCACATCTCTCAGGTACCCACACAGATACAGTATTCACCCCCTCCACCCCCGACCTGCAGAATAAAGAATGAATACAAATACCAAATACATTCAGACTGACATGCAATATAGTGCATGCAGCTGAAGACAAATAAATACAATAACCCAAAACATTTCCTGAACAGCGCCTTCCGTACACAAACCACTAAACTGGTACTTTAGCGCTAACATGGCGCGAGTGATGAAAAAATAAATGAATACACAAATAATGGCAGAAAAACATTTTTAAAAGTGAGAGCTGTATAAATCTACAGTTTCCCGTCAGATCCTTTAGTTTCAGCAAGTCATCATCCAGCACAAACTTCTCAATATTTTCTCAGAGAATATTCCACACAGCTGTATATCTGTCCCCCACATTGGCATATACTGTAGATATACACACACCGTATATCCAAAAGTATCCAGACAGCCTTTCTAATGAATACATCTGGCTACTTTAGGCAGACACAGGCATTCCCACACAGCTCCATAGAAGAGCCCTGACCAGTAGTCTGTGCTACAATAGTATATAGTCACTCTCACACAAAGAACTTATATGCTATGTGTCCAAATGTTTGTAGACACTCCTTCTACTGAATGCATTCAGCTGACCCCTCAGTTGAACCCATTGCTGACACAGATGTGCAAATGCACACACATCATGTAATACATACATTCTCTAGAATGATGGTGGTGCTCTATATAATACTTTTAGGATGAGTTAGGGAGTTGGGAATGAGGTGGTGTAGACAGTCTACTATGGAATCTTCTATGGAGCTGTGTGGGAATACCTGCGTCTGCCTGAAGTAGCCAAATGTATTCATTAGAAAGGCTGTCTGGATACTTTTGGATATACAGAGCATGTATATCTACAGTATACTCCAACAAAAGCAGGATCAACTCTTTTTAATGAGCAGGTGTCCCAATACTTTACCTGCATCTGTATATATCGCCATAATGCTGCATAATGCTAAAACCACAGGTCTTACAAAATTCATGAATCTGTGTCTACAAGAGGAAACCTTCTCACTGACTGTGAGATCACACACTTTCCAATTTCAGCGAGAAACTTTTCCTCCAGCAGGCGAAGTTAGAAACACCCATCAGCCTCCTGCAGCTCTCAGTGACAGCATCATTCAGCTCCAGGTCAGGAGAATCCTCACGGTGTAGCTCAGGTTCCTGACAAGACCTCCGTTCAAATATTCAAAAATAATCCTTATAGCAAAAACATCAAATCTGATCTCCGTAACATCAGCACAGTCTCAACCCAACACAACGAGTGGAGGAAACAAACAACAGCATCAGGCTGTAGCAGAGGAGCTGAGGGGAAGTGTCAAAATCTCACTTTTTTGCCTTTTCACTTTCCTGTAATTGGCAGCACTTCTGGACTTAATTGCTCACTGATGGTTATAATGAAAGCCAAATTGCAGCAACAGTAAATCACTCTAAGTGCAGTTATTAATCACCTTTGTGTATTTTGTGCAGTTTAGGACATGAAGGGCCTAGAACACTCAAACTGGATCTGAAAGATTCAGCTAAAAGTTCATCCTCCTATTATTATTATTATTATTATTATTAGAATTTTATTTGTGCAGTATTAGTTAGTCAGTACAATTCCCATTTAGATAAGTTAATGAACCTGGTTCCTTAGAGGTTCTGCTGTCTAACGTCTGTCTTATTATCAGGAGATTTTAAACTCTACAGCTAAAAAGATTTTCACCACATTACCAGCAAAATGCTGAGAAAACCACAGCCAATATTCTCAGCCATAAAACATACGCAGCTGCAGCACTGCCTCATCTAGTCTAGTGGCTAAAAGCAAAGCAGTGAGAGAAAAGGAACTGGATGGAGAACCAGCTTCAACACTTAGTAATAAAGTCTTGTTAGTTACAAACAGGGGAACTGTGCAGCAGCAGCTTCAGTGGCTGTAAGATGTGATGTGAAAGGGCTGCTCGCTATTTCAGGCATTCAGACAAAGCAAAACATTCGACGAGAAGAACAGCAGCATCATTAGCGTCAAATTACAATTAGCCTGTAAAGATAAGAGGCGGAAGGAGATGTTTTTTCGCTCTCCTCTTCCTTTCTCCAGTTTCAGAAAATTTCTGCAGAGTGTCTCACCTTGACTCCTGCATGATTATTTCCTCCGCTTTAATGAAGTTAGCCATTAGCTACAGCAGCAGCAGGGCATTATTTCCCGTCTCACTATCACCACCATCATCATTATCATCATCGCTCTCATTCCCTTTCTGCTGTCCGTGCTGTGGACATCAGAGACAGCTGGAAATGTGTTTCTACAAGTTCAGCGTTCATTTTGCTCTTTTTATCTCACACCTTTGGAGAAAGCTGGATAATTAATTGTTCTTATGCAAAATCCATTCACAGAATTATTGTAAACCTTGGAAAGGATGAGCCAGTAGAAGTGTGGCTTCTACTGGTACTCTTCCTTACTGTTTCTTGCTGTTTATTGCATTCTCACTCAGTGATTCATCCTATATGAGCCCAAACATTTGCTCAATTAACAGCCAGTCTCACCTTATTTGCTGCAGTAAGCTCCTACACACTCTTCTGGGGCCGACATTAGATACAGAACTAGCTGTGAGGAAGGTTTGATTGCAGCTCTCACAGCTGTTTATTCAGTCCGAGTCAGAAACTCTCCTTCTGATCAACAAACACATGAACAGGAAGATCAGTCTCACCCCACTGCGTTTATCCTTCCTCTGATTGGACAGAACAGTAATGAGCTCTTACTGATCCAAACTGCGCTCTGAATGAGCTCCCACTGCTTCAGGACAAAACACAGCGCATCCAACAAGAACCAAAGCCTCCTCCATCTTTTCTACAGCAGTGAAAACATGGAGGCTCACAGAAAGCTCTGCTGATGGAGTCTACACCCTGAGCTACTTCACTGTGTGCAGTGTGAACACACACCACCCTCACTCCTCTGGAGGAGCGTTTACACCAGTACACACACACCCCACCAGTACAGTTACACCAGTACACACACACTCAACCAGTACAGTTACACCAGTACACACACACCCCACCAGTACAGTTACACCAGTACACACACACTCAACCAGTACAGTTACACCAGTACACACACACTCAATCAGTACAATTACACCAGTACACACACACCCCACCAGTACAGTTACACCAGTACACACACACTCAATCAGTACAATTACACCAGTACACACACACTCAATCAGTACAGTTACACCAGTACACACACACCACCAGTACAGTTACACCAGTACACACACACCCCACCAGTACAGTTACACCAGTAAACACACACTCCACCAGTACAGTTACACCAGTAAACACACACTCCATCAGTACAGTTACACCAGTACACACACTCCACCAGTACAGTTACACCAGTACACACACACTCCACCAGTACACACACACCCAACCAGTACAGTTACACCAGTACACACACCACCAGTACAGTTACACCAGTGCACACACTCCACCAGTACAGTTACACCAGTACACACACTCCACCAGTACAGTTAGACCAGAATAGACTCTTATTCAGCCAGTACACTTCCAGTCTGCCAGCAGAGTGACTCTCAGCCTCTGCTCCTGACTTCTGTTGATTGGATATGTTGGCTACAATTTCATGATGATGTGGATATGGTAGATGTTTCTGATAAAACGGCCAATAACTGGAGGTACAGCACTGGTGTTTCCAATAAAGTGGCCACTCATGGTAAATGGTGACACTGAACATTGTCTTTTCCACACTACTCTACAGAAACTGCCTCGCCATTTTGCAGATATATAATTCCACCAGGCTTTAGACTATTTTTTTCCTTAGCAACGCTCTCCAGATCCTAATAACAACATTTGAAACATTTATGTATGTGTCTAATATCAAACTGCTCTTTGAAATGTTTCTTTGCCTTAAGCTACACTTGCACTCGATCAAGCTGGGATGAAACTCTTGTCTTTTAGGTTATGAATCCTTTCAGATTTCCTTCTCTGTGCTTTTTATCACTTCGGCTTCTGCTGCTTACACGTTCAGCTAAGTGCATCTGCTAAATGACTGGATGTAAATGTGTGTGTGTGTGTGTGTGTGTGTGTGTGTGGCTGCCGGGCATTACTGCTCAAGTTTTTTATACCCGTCTGTTCCTCTCTGAAGCTAGCGATAGTGGCTGGACTGACTCTCTAACACTATAGCGTCTCATTCTGAAGTTGTCAGTGCTGTAGAACATATATCTGCTCTGTGTGTGAGTGTGTGTGTGTGCTTGCGAGTGTGTGTTTGTGAGTGTGTGTGTGTGTGTGTGTGTGTGTGTGTGTGATCTCAACAGACACTACATTGACACAGAGAGGGTAACACTAAGGGTTCTTGGGTTTGTAAAAATAGTGGAACCCTTTTTGGTGTTCAAAAGGTTTCCCACCACTGAGAGCCCTTTAAAGCTCGGCCATCTGAATGACTATGTTTGGCTCTGGTAGGGTCTGGATGAGGTTGAGTTTTAGGATCTAGTAGAATTTAAATTAGAGTTCAGTCACATTTAACAGAAGGTTTAGGTGGATGTTCATCAAAAGTGCATAATAACAGAAACAGGTAGGTGAGCCAGAACACAAGTATTGGGCAGATCCTTTTTAGACATAACTGTTGAGCTAATTGCTGTAGAAACAGGAGCAAGACTTTTTAAACACTATGATTTCATTAGTTATGCTGCTGTTATAGTTTATATAATAATCACCATCTAATCCATCCTTTTTTAATACTAATCTCATATAGCTGAATGTTTGAAAATAAGTTCACATCTTTAATGTAATGAATCAGTTCATTAACATTTATCGTCACATTCTTGACTAAATTTGATCAACATATGACATCTTAACATCTGTCCACATCTGCTCATTTAACACAGCCTGGCTTCAGCCACACACAGTCAAAGAAGGGTTAAAGGCGCTGGTGGAGAGCAGAACGCTCGGACAGAAATGAATTTATTGGGTGTAATAGAAATCGCCTACAGCCAAGAGTTCATTTCAAAAGGAAGACAACAGCGGCCAGAGCAGGAACATTCAGGAAAGCTGGTTTCTGACAGTGTTTAAGACGCCTCTGAGCTTTTGGGACTCCTCATGCTGTCTAAACGAAGCCCATTTCAAACGTCTGGGGAAATAATCAGGAAATTATCAAGGCCGAATGATCTTTTAGATCAACTTCTTCCAAAAACAAACATGCGAAGTCTTGTAAACAGTAAATTCGTGGCCAAATGTGTTTTGAAAGATGGTTCCTGAAAGCTTGAACATGCTGATCTTCCCTCTGGGCAAAAAACAGAGAGTGATATGCCAATGGGAAGTCTAAAAAAAACACACACAGCAATGGGTCGAGCTTTCGCTCCGACATGCCTGCAGGGCTCGCTGCTTCTCTCCAGAGGTCAAAGGTCAATCGGAATAATGTACCAGCACCAGCCCACAAGCCTCCATTACTGAGACTAATGGGAAGCCGTGATCCGCCCACAACTGGAGCAAGCCGGGCCAAGCTGCAGTCCCATCAGCCCCTGCTCGAACCCCCACATCCTCATTAGAGGCCGACCCGGACATGCGCAGAGCGTGTGTGTGTTGTGTTTTATGAGCGGAGGGTGCATTACGGATTCAGCGCGCCGGCCCGTCGAGGTGTTATGCAAGGCACTCGCTGAAAGATGCTCCAGAGGTCACGATCTCTGCGCTGAAGCATCGCCTGCGTTTTTGGAAGAGCTTCTCTCGGCTTAATGCTGAGGCAAACTGTTTATCATCTCCATCAGAACAACACAGCGAGCATATGGCAGGTCATTTGGGTGTGAGGTGAGGAGGGGGGGGGAACTAGGCTGGACAAGCTCTGACATAGTATCCAGGGATGTAGTGGTAAAAAGAAAAAGGTGGGTAAGCCCTAAACTTCAGTGAGTGACCTGTTGTATAACCACAGAACGATGGACTTCACTTCACTGTAGTGTTTCTGACCTGCTCAGATATCAGTCATATGCACCAAGTCTGCTTTAGAGTAAAGCCCATGAAAGCTACAGTTATATATTCTCAGTATATACAGCATATAGATTCTTCATAGAACCGTGACAACTCAACTGGTGCTTAAATGGTTCTTTGCCTGTTCTACTAACTTTCTATGGTTCTACAGTACCACCTTGGTTTTATTCTACAGTATATGTCCAAATGTTTGTGGACATGCCTTCTAAGAAAAGCATTCAGCTAATTTAAGTGGCACCCATTGCTGACACAGATGTGCAAATGCACACACACAGATTGCCAATAGAATAGGACCCTCTGGAGCAGATCTGTTGGCACCATGTTGCCTAATGCCCAGCACTGTGTTGTCTAGAATGATGGAGCTCCATTCAATACTTTTGGGATAAGATGGGGTGGTGATCAATCATCCAACAACCTGACCTTACTAACGCTGTTGTTGCTCAACACAATCAAATCCTCACAGCAATGCTCCTACTAAGTAAGTCTTCCCTGAACAGTAGAGACAGTTACTCCAGTTACAGCTAACAGTCACCTGTGCTGACCAACAGCACACTCGGAGTGATGTGGAGAGGAAGAACAGGTTCTTAAAAGGTTCGCGGCCGTGCAGTTCTAGGAATACTCTTAATGGGGATAGAACCTTTACTTGATGCTGAAGTTGCTGCTCTTTGGTTCTCAAAATATTTGGGCCTTATTTTGACTCCAGGATGTCAGCCTTCTCATAAATGTTCCTCATGGACCACCACTGAACATGACTGAGATTTCAGTCACTTTTAACGTTTCTATCGTTCATGAAATCATGAAAAAGTGCAGTGAGTAAACGGCAGCTGGTGGTTTCAAACACTGTAAAACAAAATGTGTTTCACACTTCTACCGTTTCTCTCCATCTGTCAGTCATTCCGTATCTCTCCAGACCTCTCCTTTCTGCCTCCCCTCTTGTAACTCCAGCGCTCAGTCTGATGAACCTCTGTAGATACAGAGACTGAATTAACGCGTTAAAAATGCGCTCAGTGCATCTTCTGCGATGATCTGGCAACCTTGCCTGCTATCGTGAACCTTGGTTTTATTCTATGTTCTCCAGCTTCATGCAAAGTTCCCCCGCAAGAGCGGCAGCAAGCGTTCAAAACACCGGCCTTTCACCCAGCGACAGAAACACAGCGGCAGAATCCAGCCAAATATTCCTCCATCTAAAGCTCCTTCCTTCTGGAAGCAAGAAAACACATCAGCTTTGAGTTTTGGGGTCGGAGAGGAAAGCACTGTCCTCAGATGCAATTTAATGTATTTCTTATACATTAAATAGTCTCAATATATACACACTGCATGTCCAAAAATATGTGGACACCTGCTCCTCAAGCGTTTCTTTTGAAATTAGCTGGGAGTTTTTGCCCCCCTGCAGTAACAGCCTCTACTCTTCTGAGAAGGCTTTACACCAGGTGTTGGAACACTGTTGTGAGCGAGAACATCAGTGAGGTCAGGTTCTGATGATTGGTTGGATGATTAGTTCTGCCACTCCAACTCCCATCCCAAAAGTACTGGATGGAGCTCCTCCACCATCATTCCAGAGAACACAGTTCTTCCACTGCTCCACAGCTCCAAAGCTGGGGGGCTTTATACCCCTCTACCCACACACATTCGCATGGCTGCTCCAGACCGTCCCGTTCCATTGGTCAGTGTTTCAAAAGTATGTTGATTTCCCACCTTTTAGAAACTGCAATCATTACGAACACAACACTCTGACTCTGGCAGAATCAGGAAGCCTGGTATTCCTTATTTATGATCTTCTAGACATTTTTCTCCCATGCATCAAATCAGGATGTAAAATTACCCACCAAAACTCCACAACACTCCGTTCAGCACTGCCGTGTCTGACTATCAGCACCAGAGAAGAACTCAAAACAACAAAATTCATTCATTAATTCAGTTCAGAAAACACGTTAGACGGTTAATTCGCTCACTTTTGGCAGGGGGTCAGCAGTGCGTCCACCACCCATTGTTTCAATCCGGAGTATTATTATTCACACTGCTATGATTGGCACTTCTGAACAGTTAAGATAGTCTCGTGTTTCCAGAGAAAATGTCTCTCAACACCTGTAGTTTTCAATTATGCTAAAAAGATCCCCGCTATTCTAATCTGTAATTGGAACACATTTCGGGGTGCGTGTTGGAACATATCTGGACCTCCTGCAGAGTGCAAATTTGAAGCACAGAAGAAAGTTAACAGACAATCTGGAACAATCTTTGCTTCCTTGACACTTCATATGCTGTTTTCCTCGACTGATTGGGAACTTTAAAGTTAACAAAGGATTACAAACTAGCAAAAGTCACACAGAGTAAACTTGCCACAAAATATCGTCAGAAGCACAACACAAACAGGAAAACGGTTTGATGAGTGTTGCCGGGGTGATGTTTTGATTGTCACGACTCGGCAACAGCTGATAAAATAGCTGTCAGGAT
Organism: Salminus brasiliensis; assembly: GCF_030463535.1. Classification (NCBI taxonomy): domain Eukaryota; kingdom Metazoa; phylum Chordata; class Actinopteri; order Characiformes; family Bryconidae; genus Salminus; species Salminus brasiliensis. The sequence goes on from NC_132896.1 coordinate 36,015,559, forward strand.
CCTTTTGCAGTCTTTGTTAGTAAAGCAAACATCAGGATGAGTTGTAAAGACTTTTGTACATTTTTTCTGTTGCAACACTTTGGCTTAAAATGCAGCTGTAAACAATGCATGTACAGTAACACTGACGAGCTGAGGCACAGTACTGATGCACCGAAAGACAAAGAACTTATCCTAGAGATCTTTGGGATGATATAGACCTGTAAACAAAATGTATTTATTTTGTTCAAATATCAACTGTATTTGTATTATTATTATTAGTAGTAGTAGTAGTAGTAGTATTGTTGTTGTTGTTGTTGTCCTCATCATCACGCTCACCAACAACAATAGTTATATTCTCTGTGTTTCACTGTCAGTAATAATATTTCTACTTCTGATGGTTGAAGTGAGGGGTGAAGAAAATCACCATGGTCAGATCCAGAGAGCTCTCTGAGGCCTTCAGAAAGAAGGGTGGAGATGTTGTAGAGTCTGTAGATGGAAGGGGTTTAAACAGATCTCAGAACAGTTAGAGATCAGCCGCTGTTCCACTGTCCACTAAATCATTTACAAGAGGAACAGCTGACCAACATGACCAGGTCAGACCATCCCAGCAAGATCAGCCCAGCAGCAGAACCTCAGGATGAGTGGAGAACTCTTCTCTTCTTGCTGGGACGGTCCAACAGTCCTGAAATCTCCTCACAGGATCTACAGGCAGCTCCACAGCTCACCACACTGAAGTCAAAGTAGAGCATCTACCATCAGAAAGAGACCAAGTTAGTCTTCATGGGGGAGAGCAAGGAAGAAACACTCGTTGTAAAAAAATAGTACATACACATATACATACTCTCTCTCACACACACACACACACACACACACATATTTAAAGCTCAGTAAGCTCATGTAGATCTCCACACAGACTTAGCCATGCATTCAGTGAAGCTCAGGCCCACCTCAGCTACTCTATCCTCTTAGGCTGACGGAGGTTTTCATGCGGCCTTATCCTTTCCTCACAGGATGGCACTTATCCCTTACTTATGGGGCGGCACGATCACCACCACAACTCTAAAGCATCCTTTTGAAATCTGGCTGGCTTTCAGAAGACGTTACGCATCTAATATGCATTAGATATAATTTCTCTTTGCCTGCCTCAACAGATGGACCCAGGCGGGAGGGAGGGAGGGGGTTTGGGGGGTGGTGTCCTGGGTTAAAAAAGAAAGTAATTTTGTAAATGCAGCTTTAACGGGTGATCATTAATTTCACCCTATGTGTGGAGCTGGCTCCTGTGTTGTGACACTAAAGGTATAAAATTTCACAGAAGCTTTCTATTCCTCATTAGCCGACACGTGCAAAGCTCTCATCTTACAGCGCTGCCATTAGAGGGAAGGAAAGTGCTGGTGGCGAGTTTGAACAGAATAATCTGTGCTTTTATTTCGGTGAACAGACGCTGCTGATGAAGAGAAGCCCCGGTGTTGCAGAGGACGTTTTCCGCAGTGAGAAAGTGTCAGAGGCGGACGCTGGGATGGAAGCGGGTCTGCAGTGTATTTGTGTTGCAGTAAGACAAGCCCTCTGCACTCTACAGTTTCAGCGCTCCGGAGGATTGTGTTTCTTTTGTTCTAGCACTTTGCTGCACTGAGCACTTTTCTCTTTTAGCTTCTGCTGCTCTTCCGGACGGGGCTCATTCCCTCTCTCTCACTCTTCTCTTGATGAACTCTTCAGATGCTTTTATTTCCCCCATGCTAAAGGCCTGTGGACCGCAACTCCACAACTCAAAGTACTTCTGAACCAATGATAAAAGAGTCTCCAATTGAGTGGATTTGTGATGCTGTATGTCAGCGGAAAATGAAAAAACTTTGTACAAATTGTACAAAGACTGGACAAATCTGGAAGATCAGGACAGATTTTGAGTTCAGTGCTTCACAAAGGCAACCTTTTCCTGCCTTCAAAACGTAGCTAGTACTGTCCTACTGCAGAGCTGGAACACCAGCTTTATCCCACTCAGGAACTCAGCTACACTTACAGACATGGAGTTCTACATTCTCAGGATTCCTCAGGCCTTCTCTGAACATCTAGAACCCCCTGAGGGTTCTCCACTGGTGTACCATCGCCTACTTGTGTATAATACTGGCTATAATAACAGCAGGTGTTTACTGACTATTCATTCATTCACTCAGTGTCTGAAGCTTCTTCCCTAAACCGGAAACGGAGAGTTTAATGTGTCCTCCACTGATCTCCAGTTTCAGCCAGGTGTTTGTCCTGGGAGCTCTGGCGTTCCTGCGCTATGTGGGTATATACTGGATTCCTCCCAGTTTGTGAATAAGTCAGTAGTTAGTGTGTAGCAGAGTGACATTTTGGAACTTGAAGGTTGAAGGTTGTCGTGTTTGTTTGGATCTTTTTTTTCTGCTGTTTGTCGCCAAATTTTTGCTCCAGAAATGACACAGCCCGTGTGCAGAAGGCCGTAACTCGGCAGATGTGCGCCGGCCAAACAGCTTGTCCCTGCCTTTCACTGATTAGCAAAGAGAGACCCGGCGTTCTGTTTCTGTGTTCTCTTTTGTCGTTCATAAAATAAAACAGATGCTGATGTGCCTAATCCCTTCTTTTTCCCCACCACAAAAGAAAAGCAAAAGGAGTGATGCATGCTGGCATACGGAGGTAAACACTGCTGGGAAGTGGGCGGAATATTCACCGCTAATTAGTCGACTAAGCAAATGTTTTTAGACCTTTCTGTTTCCGTCACTGTCCTGGCCTTGAGTCAGACAGGCAGATGTGGCAGTTTTGCCTTCTTTTGTTTCGTCCGTCACATTTCTGCTATTTTACTGTTGTTTGTTTGTTCTGATAATCTCTCAGCAAGGAGTCGCACTAAACTTTTCTTTTGTTGCTCCGGTTTTGCAGAACTCCAGAGCTGCCGGATGGACCCTCGAGGCGCTTTTCAGGAGAAGCACTTTGCTGAGGTTTTTGAGTAATTACGGTTTATTGATCGGACGGAAATGTACGTATTTGTGGGACTGCTCGCTTTTGCTTGGCCACTGGAGCTGCTAGCAGCCTGTGATCTTAAACAGGGTGTCCAGATCTCCTCTTTTCCTAAACATGTCCTCTTTTTGGAAAATGCTTCAGATGATTTCTGAAGCCATTTTCACACCTGAAAGGCTGGACCCAGGTCAGTGTGTGTGTAAACATCTAATCCGGTTAGTTCTGGTTTCACACTGCAGTTTAGTGAGAGCACTGAAGAACTCAGCGTGATACACCTACGTCCTACACCTACAGGTGAGCTGTGGCTCCATAAACTAAAAGCTGATTGGTCATCACTACCAGCAGAACCAACTATAAGCTCAGAACTTCAGACTAGTTCCAGTTCTCCAAATGAACGATCAGCCCCCACATGCTCCTCATTTTTACAGCTTCTCCGGGGTGACTGTAGCTTCCCTCAACTTCCTGTACCTGATCTGAAGGTCCGAACCGTCCAAACAAACCCAACCAAATCTACAACCTGAAGGATCGGACCAAACAAGGTACATGTGAATGCCAGCTTAACTGTGTGTCCAATTTTCTATTGACTTCCATCAGTTTTTGCTTCTACAGACATTCTGTGTTTGGATTTTTACAGCTTTAACTTAAACCTTGTAATTACTCCTTCAGTTCTACTTCATCCTATCTGCATTATCATCACTCATTATTATCAGTTTCACAGACCCTAACATAGAACCATTTGGGGCTCAACAATAGGCATAACTGTTACCAATTTATTTATAGTAGTAGTAATTCATAAATAGTAGTAATATCATTAGGATTAATAACAGAATAATACATCCAGGATTCAAGAGGTTAAACAGCTTTAAACCCCGCCCTCTCACTGCTTACCTGGTCTGTATGTACCTGCCTCTACATGCTACCACCGATCAAACCCCAAATCCCATTATCCCATAATGAAAGGAGACTGTTTAGGAATGTGAGCTATTGTGTATTAGTTTTGTTAATGAGTAAATATTTATGTATTAATGTTCATTAATATAGTTGCATGGTTTTAGATTAATTTAACTTCACAACCCCCCCTCCCACACACACACACACACACACACACCACACACACACCACACACACACACACCACACACACACACACAGCCTCAGCATCCGAACTACCCTAATCTGTCCCTAGTGTCCTCTTTTTTAACCTTTGTGTCTGAAGGAAAGAGAGAAGTCAGAGAAGTGCCACCACCACAGCACAGCAAAGAAAAGCCCAAAATGATCTGTTTTTTCCACCAGACTACAGACTGTTTCTGGGTTGTTTTCTAACCCTTAGGACAGGGAAGCACACAGATTGTTAAGACTACACAAGGGTCAAAAACCTGAATATGGTCATCTTAAACCAGTCCGGAAGTGTTGGGTAGGTCGGGTTAAGCTGCCTCTTTGAAAACACAGATCCGAATTTATTTCAAGGCTGCCTTTATCTTTTCTACCGAAGGCTAAAGATCTTGTAGCGAACGCTTGGCTCGCCGGCGTGACCCCGAGACGAGCCGGAAACGGCTGTAAGGTTACAGTAAAAATGACACATTTATCCAGTGACATTTAAGCGAGGAGTGGAGGTGTTATTATAAAGGTGGCGCTGAGCAGGGTCGCGTGTGCCGTCAATGAAACCTTTCTCTTTTATCAGACGTCAAAAGAGTCGCTGTAGAGGAGCAGCGGGATCGGGCTATTTTTACAGGGACGGTGAATGGAGTGGTGAACCCAATATGAAATCAAGCAGATAGGGCGCGCTGCAGACGCAGAAGAGTTTACTTACCCCAATTACCAGACAAATGGAGAAGGAAATGAAAGGGAAACGTCCAGAGATGTTCGCCGGCCAGGCTGGAGAGCGTGTGAGGGCGTGCGTGTGTTGTGATGGTACACAGTAATCGTATTGAGGGTGGAATGTGTGGTCTGACGCCAGAGGCCTTGTCGTTTAGCCTTCCTTTTCATTTCCATCTCTCATGTACACCTCTTCCCTTTTCTCTCCTCAGTGTCATTAGAGCTCTGGGGCGGCGAAAGGCACGTTTATTTCTTCATATGGTGTAATGTGTCAACCCCCACTCCCCCCCACCCCCGTTCCCCCTCCTTTTTCAATTTCGCTCAAATTTAGATTTGCACATCAAGGCACTCTTGGCGGGGATGGAATCAAAGGGCCGCCCGTGGCTTTGAACCCTCCTGATGAAGAGATGAAAAGCTCCAGGTTGCTCCAGCTCACACAACTCTCTCCACTCCAACACTCGCCTGTCCAGCTCTCCCTGGATAAAAGCCACCTCTCTCACTCGCTCGCTTTCTTTCACAGTGTCTCTCTCCCACTCGTTCTCTCTCTCTTACCCTTCCTCGCTCTCTCGCTGCCCCCGCTGTCCCTCTGTTCTCTTCTTTTCGGATTTTTTTTTCTTTTCACTTCGAGCCTCATTTTCTCTTCATCAACTTAAAGCCGTAGTTCAGGCGCAAAAGTCTTCTCGCTCTCCCACCTCCACCCACCCCAAATATAATCCATCACCCAGGACATGTTTGGGGTCTGAAGTTTGCTTCGCTAAAGGCTGAGCAAGCAAAGTAATGGAAATCTTACACCCCCCCAATTAGCACTGTGCTAACAGCAGGCCTAACTCACCACACACTCTCCTCAGACCATGCGGAGGTGTTCAGTCATCCCCATTAGACTTGATTATGTGGTTTCTGACACTGTGTGACTCACTGCTATCTAGAACATGGACTTTGAGATCTATTCACATTAAAGAAAAGAGGAGGAAAGCCTGTAACTGAGACATCTGTCTCAAGAAATGGCAGAACCAATACCAAGCAAATATGTCTTAATCAGGAGTAATCTCGCCTTTGACATTAATTAAAATCTGTAATTAGATGTGTTCTTTATGTATTGATCTGTTGCTCGTACACTAGTAAGCGCTGAGCTGTAATAGCTTCCTCCTCCTCTTCTATTACTGTGACCTAATTGAACGCTCAGTTTGGCGAATCAATAAGAGCTGAAGCCTCCAGTGGGCTTCTTTTACATCAGGCTCAAACGCTATTGCCCTTACAAGAGCACGGGGCACCTGATCCCAGATACATCTGTACACTTCGATAACAAGTGTGTGTGTGTGTTTAAGGAGATGGGGGAGTTTCTTCACATGGCTTGGAGGAAGACTGTGCTAGCCTTCATCCTCCCCGTGCTGGTGGCATGGTGTGATGGGGAGTTAAGATAGTGGGTGTACTGGGAATGACTAAACTGGGATGAAAAGAAAAACAGGCCTAATGTGTGAGTAGAATTTCAGAGAGAGAGAGAGTGTGTGTGTGTGTGTGTGTGTGTGTGTGTATGAGTGTGTGTCAGCTTGCAGCTCCAGATTGACTGACTGAAATAGTGAGTGGCGGATCTTTAACAAGCAGGAGAAAGTGCTGCCGTGGTTACATTAGGCGGGTCGCCGTGGAAACCTCCTGAGGATGCAGAACTCTCCCGCTTCCTCCAGACGGACGAGTGAGAAATGCATGGTACTTTAAAGAGAGAGAGAAAGAGAGAGAGAGAGCTGAACCCCATCCATACGGCTGAGATCACACGTTCAGTGTACAGCTGAGGAATGGGGAGGACTCTCTCGCTGTGTCTCTGTGAGAGAATGTAAAGAACAGGATTCTGGCTACCCGTTATTCTGATACCCGCCGATCTGAAACAACCAGCTCAAGACCTGCTTCTGCTCCTAGCTGGTTCTAAGATGGTCTGTGATGGTCAAAATGGTTGGAAAGCTGGTAATGTAATAACATGGCCTATACTGGTAAACCAGTTGGTCTCGACCAGCGTAGTGTATGTTTTGTTTGAGTTGGATGGGCTAGCTCAGGGAGGGCTACAGCGGCCGACAGTCTGCTGATTTCCCTGCTCTAACAGACCTACCGAACCTGACAATTACAGGTGGGTTAAATCAGGTGTGCTTGAGCAGAAAAAGCACAAAACTGTGCAGGACCGGAACTGCCCACCCCTGGACTAGCTGGTCTACCATCATGACCAGCTCGACCAAGTTGATCATCAAGATTGAGGAAACTGGTTGGTTAGTTTGTTAAAGTTGGTCAACCAGCCAGGACTGAGTTGGCAGCTGACTATAGGTGCAGAGGTTCTGCCAGGAACTCTGGGCCCTATTAAAACACACAACCCGAACAACTCTGACAAAATACTACATTTTAGGGCCCCTGGTCAGTCACAAACCCCTACAGTCATCCTACCCCCCCCCCCCCCCCCCCCAGTCGCTGAGGACTGGTTGGGGAACCAAAGAGGTTCTTCTATGTCTCTCCAAAGAACACATGCTGGTGCTTCTATTTCAGGAGCATGTTTGTTTTTCGACACTGACCTCCTGAACGTCCTGCTTGAATTAAACAGAACTTGCCTGGACTTCACTTGACTTGTATGGTCCTAGTGGCCCAGCTCAACTCATTGGTGTGATTGACGCTTGCTAGGCAGCGGTCATTATTTCTGTTTGGTCGTAGACTTTGGTCAGTTCCAGCAGATAAGTGGCCCCATACCTGAGCTGTAAAGCCTCCCATGGCTTTACACAACACTATTATGAGCTCCTGGAATGCTGGCGCATATCCTGGTCAATAACAAGCTTTGCTTGGACTGGAGATACAAGGCCGCCGATGGCTCTAAAGAGGCTGCATTCACATGCTCAGAATATCGACTTTTTGCTTCCTTTTTTTTCTTTTTCTCTCTTGCACACAAACACATCACACTTGACTTTGACCCCCAAGATTCTGAGAGCATGTCTGTGTAAAAGTTTGGTTGATACGCAGGACTGAGAAGATCAAGCTCTGCTTAGAAAAAAAAGTCAAGAAAAAAGTGTTTTCTTCTGCAGAGACAATATTTTAAAAGATCTGAAGGATAAATGATATATGACTTATAATTGGGGAAGAAATTGAGATAAAAATAAAAACACACAAGCCTTCACTATATATATATATATAAACAATATGAATACACATCTGGAGTACATACAGAAGGAAAAGTTCAGCCGGATGTGCTGATGTTGCTCACAGTGCATAGTAGCTACTAGTCACCAGTTCCCATGCTGTCATTGAAATAATGCTGTTAGGTGACTTTTCACTGTTAGCATCATTAGCACTGTTGACTGAGCATTGCTTTAAATACCACATAAGACGAAGAGTGAAAAACACTGTAGGGTCCACACTGGCCATGCTCCAACTTGCCCTGAGACTGTAAGAAGCTGACATGCTGGAGGCTCAGGTATGTGTGTGTGATGAAATGTGTAAATGTATAGAAAACATCTGCCTCCATGGAAATGTGCAAATGATGTAATCAATGGAAATGATGTGTCAAACTCCAGCAACCCTGCTGGGCCTGATACACTCATACCAGCACCACACATAACACTGCTACCAATGCTGTGCTGAGAACGGACCTCCTCCCCAGTAATATCTGTGCAGCGGTGGTCGGGTCGGTTCCACTGATTACAGTAGTAGAGAGGGCTGATACACTCAGGTGAGCTACAGTCTGGGGTTGGACACCTACACTCTGAGCACAAAGAGTTCCTTCCAGTATTTAAGCATCCAAATGGTCCTTTGAGTTGTCATGCCTTCTCTGTATAGACATTAGCCTGATATAGCCATTTACTGAAGAACCCTTGAAGAAGAGTGCAGCTGTATGGTGGACACTCTTTTACACTGAAATTTAACGGTAATTAAACAAATTGATGCTGCAATTTAGTAATATGCTGGCGCATATCCAGGTCAATAACCTTCCTCGATCTGAAGATACAAGGCTGATGACGGCTCTGAAGAGGCTCCGTTCACAATCTCTGAAAATTGACTTGGTTCTCTCTTTTCACACAAAAGCATCGCACTTGACTTTGACCTCCCCTGACTCTGAGAGCATGCATATGCAAAGACTGGTAGATATGCAAAGCTAAGAAGCTGCACTTATTTCCACAAAGATGATATTTTAAACGATGAGGAAGAGCTGCTCGGCGATCAGCGAGGAAGCAGTGGACACTGAAGATAAATGGACCTTATTCACCAACCATTCTGAAGAAGTTCCTTCTTAACTCCACTTGCAGTGTTAACACCCAGTGTTTGTGGACACGGTTGTAGATAGACGGTTGTAGCTGAAACCTCACATCACTGTTACCCCATACTTCAGTGAGGGTGAGAGAGGGGCGTCACAAGGTCGCACTTCACAGAAGAATATGTGAGTCTCAGTGTTTGTTGGTGCTTTATAAGAAAGTGCAGCTAGGACTCCCCACATAAATAAAATACAGTCCAATAAAAACACGGATCAAACAGAGTAGAAGAGGTTCTGAAGTTACACTAATGAACAGTTTAAATGATACCAAAGAACCAGTGATGTTCGCCCTCACTCTGCCAAACTGGCACTGCTTATAGGGAGTGCTACTGCCTTAGTCCACTGCTTGTCCTCAGCCCAGAGCATTGACCAGCCCTCTATCCAGTCCCCCTGTCCGTCCCCCTGGCCTTATTTATTTATTTATTTATTTATTTATTTATTATTGTTCAGGAGAACATGGACAGTGTTTCTTCTGGAGGTCTGGGGTGTGACGGTGAGAACAGTTCTACACAACAAACAAAAATAAGCGACAATGTGGTCTTCCCTCTCTCTGCTGTGGTGAGTCGTCCAGAGGAGTTTCTGATAAATTGGTCAGTTGTTTGAGGAAGATGGACAACAACACCCATGTTCCACTGTGACACAAACACCCCCTCTCAGCTCCACAGTGAGGAGGATTTGGAGAATCAGCAGGAGAGAGAGAGAGAGAGAGGGAGATAGAGAGAAAGTGAGAGAGAGAGACAGAGAGAGAGAGAGAGAGAGAGAGAGAGAGAGAGAGAGAGAGAGAGAGACAGAGAGAGAGAGAGAGAAAGAGAGAGAGAGACAGAGAGAGAGAGAGAGAGAGACAGAGAGAGAGAGAGAGAGAGAGAGAGAAAGAGACAGAGAGAGAGAGAGAGAGAGAGAGAGAGAGAGAGAGAGAGAGACAGAGAGAGAGAGAGAGAGAGAGAGAGAGAAAGAGACAGAGAGAGAGAGAGAGAGAGAGAGAGAGAGAGAGAGAGAGAGAGACAGAGAGAGAGAGAGAGAGAGAGAGAAAGAGACAGAGAGAGAGAGAGAGAGAGAGAGACAGAGAGAGAGAGAGAGAGACAGAGAGAGAGAGAGAGAGAGAGAGAGAGAGAGAGAGAGAGAGAGAGAGAGAGAGAGAGAGAGAGAAGAGACAGAGAGAGAGAGAGAGAGAGAAAGAGACAGAGAGAGAGAGAGAGAGAGAGAGACAGAGAGAGAGAGAGAGAGAGACAGAGAGAGAGAGAGGGAGAGAGAGAGAGGCAGATTGTACCCCAACAACACACCTCCACCTTCTCTGCTCAGGAAGCAGAAACACCCTCTCTGTTCCATCGTCTCTCCGTCACTCCTCAAAACGAGCTCTGCTGTCATCCCCGACACATCCCTCTCTGAGCTTAGGACGAAAAGGACTGGAGGAGTTCCAGCAGTGAACGGGGTCTGTGTGTGTGTGTGTGTGTGTGTGTGTGTGTGTGTGTGTGTGTGGGTTGTGTGTGTGTGGGGGGGGGGGTGGGGTGTAGGGGTGGGTATAAGTGCCCTGGAGGGATGACTTGCAATGGAATTAGACACTCAGACACAGCTGGGTACCGCAGCCTGGATACACTCTTTCATCAAACGGATGGATCGCTATTGTGGCTTCAATTCCGGCAGGGATTCGCTCATAAGCAGCGAGTCAGGAGAAGTGTATGGCTGCGCCTGTACAGTATGAAGTCTCACACACACACACACACACACACACACACACACAGAGTCACTGAAAGGCAGCTGGAGCTGAAGACCCACTGAAATGAGACGAGGACGCCGCTGCTGACAATAACAGCTAGTAAACATCTCCCAGCTCACGCTCTGTGTTTGTTTTCTTCCTGATTTTCTGGTCTATTGTTGCATATTTGTGACTTTTAGGCAGAAAAGTAATATGAAACAAAAGGCATCTTCAGTAAACAAGATTGTTTTATTATTATTATTTCAAAGGTAGAAGTTATCCAACACCTAAGAAGGTAACTGCCCCTCGAGTAACTCAAACAACAAATTATCCAAATTAAAACCAAACAAACCAAACGATAATGAGAATCCTCTAATTGAACACCACCAGGCTGGAGTGCAGTCAGTCCTGCTGAATTCAAATGTTTACAAGCACCACAGGCTTTGATCATTTCCACGAGAGCTGAGAAAAAATGAGCTGTTGAAATATATCAGTCTGGAACGGGTTCCTGATGTCTAATGTTCTAGAGCATCACCAGACCCCAGCGAGAGCCACAACCCACACACTGAGAACCCTGGGAAGGCTTATGAATCGTCACAGGAGGAGACAGCCTGCTGAAATATCTATAAGGGCACAGGGAGCAGTTTCTACTAGATTTTGGAGGAACATTGCTGTGAGATTTGATTGCATTCAGCAACAAGAGCGTTAGTGAGGTCAGGATGTTGGATGATGATCACCACCCCACCTCATCACCCCCAACTCACCCCAAAAGTACTGGATGGAGCTCCTCCACCATCATTCCAGAGAACACAGCTCCTCCACTGCTCCACAGCTCAATGCTTATTATAAAGAGACTGAACTTTAGAATATTCTGAAATCTCAATCTGAATCTCCGTCAGAAATATTTAATATATGCACTAAATGAAAGACCACCTCTAGCTCCTGTGTTAACCCTGGCTGATTCCTCTGAGGGGGTCGGGCTGGAATATGTGTGCGGCTTGCTATTAGCACTGAGCAGAATTGGTCACAGTTCGTTTCCCATCTCGAACACACCTGGTTCCCCTCCTCAGGTAATGACCAGGTTTGGTGGTGAGCCGGAGCAGGAGAACCAGTGAACTGTGCTGAGCTCTGACTTCTCCAAGCTTTAGTATTCTTCCCTACACACTGACTCAGCCTTGTTCTTCGACTGGCATTAATCTTTCAGTTACTCCTAAAACCATCATACAGACATACGGAGGAGCAGCCTTTAGTTACCATCGTCCAAACTCCGGAACTATCTGCCAGAGGAAGGCTGTCTCTGTGGACTCTTTAAGGAGCACACTTACACCCACAACATGTTCATTTAGAAGAATTGCTTCTGTGTAGCAGCTGTGTGTGGTTCTGTAATGTGGTATAATTGTTTGTTTGATTCTGTGCCATTTATGTTCAATATGTGATTATTATGACTTTTAATGCTATCTAATTTTCCTCCCCAATTTAAAATAGTACCCCCCCCATCACATGTAATGCTCTCGACACCAGAAGAGTGAGCACTGACACATGCCTCCAACACATGCCATTGCCATTGCCTGTAGTCGATGCCGCTTAAAGGAAAGCGCTGGGTACCCAGCTCTGATGCAGCAGTTAGAAGACGTTAGATGCCGACCAGAGTCCATCCGGGGAGAAAGCTAGGCTAGGGAGAGAGTGGTTGGTGTGGTGCAACAGATAACACCACTACCTGCCACTAAGCTACCACATCATGTAGGAGACTGGGGTTCGATTCTGGTCTGGGTGACTGTGCTGCACTACACCAATAAGAGTCCTTGGGCCAGACTCCTAACACTACACTGGCCCACCTCTGTAATACAAGTAACCTTGTAAGTCGCTCTGGATAAGAGCATCAGCTACATGCTGTAAATGTAGGCCAGTTGTGCTCGGGCTGCGACAACATGACCAAGCATTCGAACCAGTGCTCTTTGGGTCATGGTGGCAGCGCCTTAGACTGCTGGACCTCTCAAAGCCCTGAAATTAAGTTCTTTACACTTAGATGTCCAGAGTTAAGATATTCTATGTAAAGGCAACTACATGCGTATTTAAGGCAAACGTCACCAGATGCCATGTGTTAAGGGTAAGGACAGGGGCTGCCAGGGACTTTGGGCCCTATGAAAAGATTTTATACTGGGCCCCACAACTCCAGTAACTCTACCAAAATTTCAAATACACCTTTTTCAGGGACCCTGTCAGTCACTGGACACCTTTTCTGATGAACACATTCAGCTACTTTAAGCTGCACCCATTGCTGACACAGATGTGCAAATGCACACACAGCTTGTCTAGTCCCTGTAGAGAAGAAGTACTGCCAATAGAATAGGACTCTCTGGAGCAGATCAACATCATGACCCTATTGGCTCCATGCTGCCTAATGGCAGGCGTGAGCTAGAGGGGTATAAAGCCCCCCAGCATTGAGCCGTGGAGCAGTGGAAGAGCTGTGCTCTCTGGAATGATTGTGGAGGAGCTCCATCCAGTACTTTTGGGATGAGTTGAGGAGTTGGCAATGCAGCAATGCTCCAAAATGCTGTTGTCATCGCTTGTATGTTAGTAGACTGATTGCCAAGGTATCATCTCTCCTTACGAGTACAGGAGGCTGTTTTGCTGAATAAGTGAAGGAAGTTCCAGGGTTTCCGTGACAACTGCATCCCTCCATCCCTGCATCACTACACTGAGGAAGGGATGACCTGCACACTGACCTCAGGCCAGCAGACCAAACAGCACAGTGAGTCAGTGTTCAGTGTCAGTGTGACGACAGACTCAGAGCTGGTGATGAATGAACCTGCTGCTCTCTGCTGTTCTGAGGTGCTGTTCCTCATTCACTGTTAACCTCTGATCCCTGAGCTGTGCTGGGGTTGATGATCAAAAAAAGAATGCTTTAAAATGATCACTCCAATAAGCTCTCTATATTAGAGTAAAACCAGCACCCACTTCAGAATTTACACAGGTATTAAAAGTGCTCTGATATGATTATAGATCATATAACATTCTATTGATTGAGTTTAATTAAGGAAACCTGAGACTGAGTTCGTTACTCCTGTCTGCAGCCAGAATCCGAGACAACTAGGAAAGTGTGTTTCCTGAAACTTGTGGTTTCTATGCAGCTGCTGTCTGGTTGCTATGGTGTTGCTAAGAAGTAGTGATGCTAGGGGGTTGCTAAGTGTTTGCTATGGTATCACATGTGGTTGCTATTGTGTTGCTAGATAGATAGTCACCATGGTGTTTACAAGGTACTTGCTATGGTATCCCAGGTGGTTGTTATGATGTTGCAAGGTGGTTGCTATAGTATCATTTGTGGTTGCTATGGGTTTGCTATGGTATCACATGTGGTTGTGTTTCTAGATAGGTAGTAGCATTTGTGGTTGCTATGGGTTTGCCATGACAACAGAAAAGCCTCATTAATAGAAACACAGTAGCTTACAGAAAGCTCTCATTCCACATACTAGTCCATTTCACTGAACAGCCTGGTCCTGCAGGTGTCCCACATATAGGTTGGCAAGTTGAATCAGTTAAAGGAGCAAAACACACACACACACACACACACACACACACACACACACACTGTGTGATGGGAGGCCCTCTGTATGAGAACAGAGAGGGATAAAGAAGAAATAAGTGGAGGTCTGAGTGCATACACAACAAGAGAGAGCGAGAGAGAGAGAGAGAGAGAGGAGAGAGAGAGAGAGAGAGAGAGAGAGAGAGAGAGTATGTGTGTGTGTGTGTGTGTGTGTGAGCATGTAATGTAATCCACCCATATATGTAATCATCTATCCCTCCATCCATCTTCCCTTCTGCCCATTCACACAAACCCTACTATCTCCCATCTCTTCCCTCTTCCCTTTCTCTTTCTATCCATCTATATATACATCCATCCATCCATCCACACAAACATCTCTTCACCATCTCTCCACTCATCCCTCTATACATCTGTCCTCCATCCCTCCACCCACCCAACTATCCATTTAACTGCTTATTCCTTCACCTGTTCATGTAAAAGCCCCTCCCACTCTCCATTCCTTTATCGTTAATCGGTCGGTCTGTCGGTCAGTTTAGCTGTCTGTCTGTTTGTCCATTCACTCAATAGTTTTCTCCACTCTTCTATTTTTCCTTCTGTCCATCTGCTCTCTGTTTGCCCCCTCCACCCCCTCTTCCTCTATTTCTCCATTTGAAATCCCTCTCCTCCTTCTAATCCTAATTATGGCCTGTGTGTGTGTGTGTGTGTGTGTGTGTGTGAGTGTGTGTGTGTGTGTGTTGCTGCTGTTCTTATTGGGAATCAGCAGAGCACACACACACACACACATCACAAATATCCAGCACTACAGTGTTTCACCTCTGCTACCATAGCAACTGCTCTGTTGACTTGTGTCTCTCAGGAGAGGTGCACTGGTCAGTAAAATATTAGCTCTCACACACACACACACACACTCACACACACACTCACACACACACATAGTACAACAGATAAAACAGTCCCACTACAGCAGAGGGTTCTGAATGACTGCTCCATTAGCATCACTCAGGCTAATGATGAAGCTAACACTAAACTATCCTTTCACACACTAACCCATTATTCAGTATCCACTATGAATTATTTAATATCTACTATGAATTATTCACTATCCACTATGAATTATTAAGTATCTACTATGAATTATTCAGTATCCACTATGACTTATTAAGTATCCACTATGAATTATTCACTATCCACTATGAATTATTAAGTATCTACTATGAATTATTCAGTATCCACTATGACTTATTAAGTATCCACTATGAATTATTAAGTATCTACTATGAATTATTCAGTATCCACTATGACTTATTAATATCCACTATGAATTATTTAATATCTACTATAAATTATTCAGTATCCACTATGAATTATTCAGTATCCACTGTGACTTATTAAGTATCCACTATGAATTATTCACTATCCACTATGAATTATTAAGAATCCACTGAGTTATTCAATATCCACTATGACTTATTAAGTATCCACTATGAATTATTTTAATATCTACTATAAATTATTCAGTATCCACTATGACTTATTTAATATCTACTATGAATTATTCACTATCCACTATGAATTATTCAGTATCCACTATGACTTATTAAGTATCCACTATGAATTATTCACTATCCACTATGAATTATTAAGAATCCACTGAGTTATTCAATATCCACTATGACTTATTAAGTATCCACTATGAATTATTCAATATCCACTATAACTTATTTAATATCTACTATGAATTATTCACTATCCACTATGAATTATTAAGTTTTTACTATGAATTATTCAGTAACCACTATGACTTATTAAGTATCCACTATGAATTATTAAGTATCCACTATGGCTTATTTAATATCTACTATGAATTATTCACTATCCACTATGAATTATTCAGTATCCACTATGACTTATTAAGTATCCACTATAAATTATTAAGTATCCACTATGAATTTTTCACTATCCACTATGACTTATTTAATATCTACTATGAATTATTCACTATCCACTATGAATTATTAAGAATCCACTATGAGTTATTCAGTATCCACTATGACTTATTTAATATCTACTATGAATTATTCAGTACCCACTATAACTTATTTAATATCTACTATGAATTATTCACTATCCACTATGAATTATTAAGTATCTACTATGAATTATTCAGTATCCACTATGACTTATTAAGTATCCACTATGAATTATTAAGTATCCACTATGACTTATTAAGTATCCACTATGAATTATTCAGTATCCACTATGACTTATTAAGTATCCACTATGACTTATTAAGTATCCACTATGAATTATTCAGTATCCACTATGACTTATTAAGTATCCACTATGAATTATTCAGTATCCACTATGACTTATTAAGTATCCACTATGAATTATTAAGTATCCACTATGAATTATTAAGTATCCACTATGACTTATTAAGTATCCACTATGAATTATTCAGTATCCACTATGACTTATAAGTATCCACTATGAATTATTAAGTATCTACTATGAATTATTCAGTATCCACTATGACTTATTAAGTATCCACTATGAATTATTAAGTATCTACTATGAATTATTCAGTATCCACTATGACTTATTAAGTATCCACTATGAATTATTCAGTATCCACTATGAATTATTAAGTATCCACTATGAATTATTAAGTATCCACTATGAATTATTCAGTATCAACTATGAATTATTTAGTAGCTGGTCTGAATGAACCAGAATCCACTATGAATTATTCTGCATCCAGTTCTTAACTTCCACTGGAGTTCTTCGTAATATTTATAATTTGTTCTGTAAAAACAATAAAATGCAGCTGTTAAAGGATTCAGGTACCATGAGTCATATTAAAGTCACTGTTGGGAACGTGAACAAGCGCTGCTATTAGCTTGGTGCTAACACCTTGGAATTGACCTTATATAGATGGTAGCAGAAATTGGGAAAAACAGATAATTCATACTGGAGAGTGGTTATAGCAGAGCGCCCTCTGGAGGCTGTCTGTAAGTATGCCTTTCTGCAGACTGATCCGCTGCATAGTTTATATCTTATTGTGTTTCACATCATCCTATGTTTAGCTTTAGCTTAGCTTTAGCGCTAGCGGTGTGTGGAGGTGTCTCCGTGCTCCGGCTGGGCAAGTGCAGTCCAGGTGTGTCCGGCTGGCCCCGAGCGCCGGCTCTGTGCGGATGATGAAGTGCTTGTTTGGTTTTTATTTCCAAAGCGATAAGACTGCAGGATCCGTCTGAGCACGGGCCTGAGTTCTCCAGCGGAGTGTGTGTGTGTTTGGGCCCTACAGGGGGTCAGGCTTTGTGTTTGTGTGTGTGGATGATGCAGTCACTGAGCTCCTACTGTATAA